>NW_022262487.1:0-29774 GCF_002021735.2 Oncorhynchus kisutch
ATTTTATTTTTATTTCACCTTATTTTATTTTTATTTATTTTTTATTTCACCTTTATTTAACCAGGTAGGCTAGTTGAGAACAAGTTCTCATTTGCAACTGCGACCTGGCCAAGATAAAGCATAGCAGTGTGAGCATACAACAAAGAGTTACACATGGAGTAAACAATTAACAAGTCAATAACACAGTAGAAAACAAAGGGGGGTCTATATACAATGTGTGCAAAAGGCATGAGGAGGTAGGCAAATAATTACAATTTTGCAGATTAACACTGGAGTGATAAATGATCAGATGGTCATGTACAGGTAGAGATATTGGTGTGCAGAAGAGCAGAAAAGTAAATAAATAAAAACAGTATGGGGATGAGGTAGGTGAAAAGGGTGGGCTATTTACCAATAGACTATGTACAGCTGCAGCGATCGGTTAGCTGCTCAGATAGCTGATGTTTGAAGTTGGTGAGGGAGATAAAAGTCTCCAACTTCAGCGATTTTTGCAATTCGTTCCAGTCACAGGCAGCAGAGTACTGGAACGAAAGGCGGCCAAATGAGGTGTTGGCTTTAGGGATGATCAGTGAGATACACCTGCTGGAGCGCGTGCTACGGATGGGTGTTGCCATCGTGACCAGTGAGCTGAGATAAGGCGGAGCTTTACCTAGCATGGACTTGTAGATGACCTGGAGCCAGTGGGTCTGGCGACGAATATGTAGCGAGGGCCAGCCGACTAGAGCATACAAGTCGCAGTGGTGGGTGGTATAAGGTGCTTTAGTGACAAAACGGATGGCACTGTGATAGACTGCATCCAGTTTGCTGAGTAGAGTGTTGGAAGCCATTTTGTAGATGACATCGCCGAAGTCGAGGATCGGTAGGATAGTCAGTTTTACTAGGGTAAGCTTGGCGGCTTGAGTGAAGGAGGCTTTGTTGCGGAATAGAAAGCCGACTCTTGATTTGATTTTCGATTGGAGATGTTTGATATGAGTCTGGAAGGAGAGTTTGCAGTCTAGCCAGACACCTAGGTACTTATAGACGTCCACATATTCTAGGTCGGAACCATCCAGGGTGGTGATGCTAGTCGGGCATGCAGGTGCAGGCAGCGACCGGTTGAAAAGCATGCATTTGGTTTTACTAGCGTTTAAGAGCAGTTGGAGGCCACGGAAGGAGTGTTGTATGGCATTGAAGCTTGTTTGGAGGTTAGATAGCACAGTGTCCAAAGACGGGCCGAAAGTATATAGAATGGTGTCGTCTGCGTAGAGGTGGATCAGGGAATCGCCCGCAGCAAGAGCAACATCATTGATATACACAGAGAAAAGAGTCGGCCCGAGAATTGAACCCTGTGGCACCCCCATAGAGACTGCCAGAGGACCGGACAGCATGCCCTCCGATTTGACACACTGAACTCTGTCTGCAAAGTAATTGGTGAACCAGGCAAGGCAGTCATCCGAAAAACCGAGGCTACTGAGTCTGCCGATAAGAATATGGTGATTGACAGAGTCGAAAGCCTTGGCAAGGTCGATGAAGACGGCTGCACAGTACTGTCTTTTATCGATGGCGGTTATGATATCGTTTAGTACCTTGAGTGTGGCTGAGGTGCACCCATGACCGGCTCGGAAACCAGATTGCACAGCGGAGAAGGTACGGTGGGATTCGAGATGGTCAGTGACCTGTTTGTTGACTTGGCTTTCGAAGACCTTAGATAGGCAGGGCAGGATGGATATAGGTCTGTAACAGTTTGGGTCCAGGGTGTCTCCCCCTTTGAAGAGGGGGATGACTGCGGCAGCTTTCCAATCCTTGGGGATCTCAGACGAGATGAAAGAGAGGTTGAACAGGCTGGTAATAGGGGTTGCGACAATGGTGGCAGATAGTTTCAGAAATAGAGGGTCCAGATTGTCAAGCCCAGCTGATTTGTACGGGTCCAGGTTTTGCAGCTCTTTCAGAACATCTGCTATCTGGATTTGGGTAAAGGAGAACCTGGAGAGGCTTGGGCGAGGAGCTGCGGGGGGGGCGGAGCTGTTGGCCGAGGTTGAAGTAGCCAGGCGGAAGGCATGGCCAGCCGTTGAGAAATGCTTATTGAAGTTTTCGATAATCATGGATTTATCAGTGGTGACCGTGTTACCTAGCCTCAGTGCAGTGGGCAGCTGGGAGGAGGTGCTCTTGTTCTCCATGGACTTCACAGTGTCCCAGAACTTTTTGGAGTTGGAGCTACAGGATGCAAACTTCTGCCTGAAGAAGCTGGCCTTAGCTTTCCTGACTGACTGCGTGTATTGGTTCCGGACTTCCCTGAACAGTTGCATATCACGGGGACTATTCGATGCTATTGCAGTCCGCCACAGGATGTTTTTGTGCTGGTCGAGGGCAGTCAGGTCTGGGGTGAACCAAGGGCTGTATCTGTTCTTAGTTCTGCATTTTTTGAACGGAGCATGCTTATCTAAAATGGTGAGGAAGTTACTTTTAAAGAATGACCAGGCATCCTCAACTGACGGGATGAGGTCAATGTCCTTCCAGGATACCCGGGCCAGGTCGATTAGAAAGGCCTGCTCACAGAAGTGTTTTAGGGAGCGTTTGACAGTGATGAGGGGTGGTCGTTTGACTGCGGCTCCGTAGCGGATACAGGCAATGAGGCAGTGATCGCTGAGATCCTGGTTGAAGACAGCGGAGGTGTATTTGGAGGGCCAGTTGGTCAGGATGACGTCTATGAGGGTGCCCTTGTTTACAGAGTTAGGGTTGTACCTGGTGGGTTCCTTGATGATTTGTGTGAGATTGAGGGCATCTAGCTTAGATTGTAGGACTGGCGGGGTGTTAAGCATATCCCAGTTTAGGTCACCTAACAGAACAAACTCTGAAGCTAGATGGGGGGCGATCAATTCACAAATGGTGTCAGGGCACAGCTGGGAGCTGAGGGGGGTCGGTAGCAGGCGGCAACCGTGAGAGACTTATTTCTGGAGAGAGTAATTTTCAAAATTAGTAGTTCGAACTGTTTGGGTATGGACCTGGAAAGTATGACATTACTTTGCAGGCTATCTCTGCAGTAAACTGCAACTCCTCCCCCTTGGCAGTTCTATCTTGACGGAAGATGTTATAGTTGGGTATGGAAATCTCTGAATTTTTGGTGGCCTTCCTGAGCCAGGATTCAGACACAGCAAGGACATCAGGGTTAGCAGAGTGTGCTAAAGCAGTGAGTAAGACAAACTTAGGGAGGAGGCTTCTGATGTTGACATGCATGAAACCAAGGCTTTTTCGAACACAGAAGTCAACAAATGAGGGTGCCTGGGGACATGCAGGGCCTGGGTTTACCTCCACATCACCCGCGGAACAGAGAAGGAGTAGTATGAGGGTGCGGCTAAAGGCTATCAAAACTGGTCGCCTAGAGCGTTGGGGACAGAGAATAAGAGGAGCAGGTTTCTGGGCATGGTAGAATATATTCAGGGCATAATGCGCAGACAGGGGTATGGTGGGGTGCGGGTACAGCGGAGGTAAGCCCAGGCACTGGGTGATGATGAGAGAGGTTGTATCTCTGGACATGCTGGTAGTAATGGGTGAGGTCACCGCATGTGTGGGAGGTGGGACAAAGGAGTTATCAGGGGTATGAAGAGTGGAACTAGGGGCTCCATTGTGAACTAAAACAATGATAACTAACCTGAACAACAGTATACAAGGCATATTGACATTTGAGAGAGACATACAGCGAGGCATACAGTAATCACAGGTGTTGAATTGGGAAAGCTAGCTAAAACAGTAGGTGAGACAACAGCTAATCAGCTAGCACAACAACAGCAGGTAAAATGGCGTAGACTAGGCAACGGGGCCAACAGATAAAACAAACAAGCAGAATGGAGTACCGTGATTTATGGACAGTCCAGCGTGCATCAGCTATGTAGCCAAGAGAAGTGTCCAGGGGCAGCGATCGGTTAGCTGCTCAGATAGCTGATGTTTGAAGTTGGTGAGGGAGATAAAAGTCTCCAACTTCAGCGATTTTTGCAATTCGTTCCAGTCACAGGCAGCAGAGTACTGGAACGAAAGGCGGCCAATGAGGTGTTGGCTTTAGGGATGATCAGTGAGATACACCTGCTGGAGCGCGTGCTACGGATGGGTGTTGCCATCGTGACCAGTGAGCTGAGATAAGGCGGAGCTTTACCTAGCATGGACTTGTAGATGACCTGGAGCCAGTGGGTCTGGCGACGAATATGTAGCGAGGGCCAGCCGACTAGAGCATACAAGTCGCAGTGGTGGGTGGTATAAGGTGCTTTAGTGACAAAACGGATGGCACTGTGATAGACTGCATCCAGTTTGCTGAGTAGAGTGTTGGAAGCCATTTTGTAGATGACATCGCCGAAGTCGAGGATCGGTAGGATAGTCAGTTTTACTAGGGTAAGCTTGGCGGCTTGAGTGAAGGAGGCTTTGTTGCGGAATAGAAAGCCGACTCTTGATTTGATTTTCGATTGGAGATGTTTGATATGAGTCTGGAAGGAGAGTTTGCAGTCTAGCCAGACACCTAGGTACTTATAGACGTCCACATATTCTAGGTCGGAACCATCCAGGGTGGTGATGCTAGTCGGGCATGCAGGTGCAGGCAGCGACCGGTTGAAAAGCATGCATTTGGTTTTACTAGCGTTTAAGAGCAGTTGGAGGCCACGGAAGGAGTGTTGTATGGCATTGAAGCTTGTTTGGAGGTTAGATAGCACAGTGTCCAAAGACGGGCCGAAAGTATATAGAATGGTGTCGTCTGCGTAGAGGTGGATCAGGGAATCGCCCGCAGCAAGAGCAACATCATTGATATACACAGAGAAAAGAGTCGGCC
This sequence comes from Oncorhynchus kisutch, assembly GCF_002021735.2. Lineage (NCBI taxonomy): Eukaryota > Metazoa > Chordata > Actinopteri > Salmoniformes > Salmonidae > Oncorhynchus > Oncorhynchus kisutch. The sequence goes on from NW_022262487.1 coordinate 4,790, forward strand.
CGAGAATTGAACCCTGTGGCACCCCCATAGAGACTGCCAGAGGACCGGACAGCATGCCCTCCGATTTGACACACTGAACTCTGTCTGCAAAGTAATTGGTGAACCAGGCAAGGCAGTCATCCGAAAAACCGAGGCTACTGAGTCTGCCGATAAGAATATGGTGATTGACAGAGTCGAAAGCCTTGGCAAGGTCGATGAAGACGGCTGCAAGTACTGTCTTTTATCGATGGCGGTTATGATGTCGTTTAGTACCTTGAGTGTGGCTGAGGTGCACCCATGACCGGCTCGGAAACCAGATTGCACAGCGGAGAAGGTACGGTGGGATTCGAGATGGTCAGTGACCTGTTTGTTGACTTGGCTTTCGAAGACCTTAGATAGGCAGGGCAGGATGGATATAGGTCTGTAACAGTTTGGGTCCAGGGTGTCTCCCCCTTTGAAGAGGGGGATGACTGCGGCAGCTTTCCAATCCTTGGGGATCTCAGACGAGATGAAAGAGAGGTTGAACAGGCTGGTAATAGGGGTTGCGACAATGGTGGCAGATAGTTTCAGAAATAGAGGGTCCAGATTGTCAAGCCCAGCTGATTTGTACGGGTCCAGGTTTTGCAGCTCTTTCAGAACATCTGCTATCTGGATTTGGGTAAAGGAGAACCTGGAGAGGCTTGGGCGAGGAGCTGCGGGGGGGCGGAGCTGTTGGCCGAGGTTGAAGTAGCCAGGCGGAAGGCATGGCCAGCCGTTGAGAAATGCTTATTGAAGTTTTCGATAATCATGGATTTATCAGTGGTGACCGTGTTACCTAGCCTCAGTGCAGTGGGCAGCTGGGAGGAGGTGCTCTTGTTCTCCATGGACTTCACAGTGTCCCAGAACTTTTTGGAGTTGGAGCTACAGGATGCAAACTTCTGCCTGAAGAAGCTGGCCTTAGCTTTCCTGACTGACTGCGTGTATTGGTTCCGGACTTCCCTGAACAGTTGCATATCACGGGGACTATTCGATGCTATTGCAGTCCGCCACAGGATGTTTTTGTGCTGGTCGAGGGCAGTCAGGTCTGGGGTGAACCAAGGGCTGTATCTGTTCTTAGTTCTGCATTTTTTGAACGGAGCATGCTTATCTAAAATGGTGAGGAAGTTACTTTTAAAGAATGACCAGGCATCCTCAACTGACGGGATGAGGTCAATGTCCTTCCAGGATACCCGGGCCAGGTCGATTAGAAAGGCCTGCTCACAGAAGTGTTTTAGGGAGCGTTTGACAGTGATGAGGGGTGGTCGTTTGACTGCGGCTCCGTAGCGGATACAGGCAATGAGGCAGTGATCGCTGAGATCCTGGTTGAAGACAGCGGAGGTGTATTTGGAGGGCCAGTTGGTCAGGATGACGTCTATGAGGGTGCCCTTGTTTACAGAGTTAGGGTTGTACCTGGTGGGTTCCTTGATGATTTGTGTGAGATTGAGGGCATCTAGCTTAGATTGTAGGACTGGCGGGGTGTTAAGCATATCCCAGTTTAGGTCACCTAACAGAACAAACTCTGAAGCTAGATGGGGGGCGATCAATTCACAAATGGTGTCCAGGGCACAGCTGGGAGCTGAGGGGGGTCGGTAGCAGGCGGCAACCGTGAGAGACTTATTTCTGGAGAGAGTAATTTTCAAAATTAGTAGTTCGAACTGTTTGGGTATGGACCTGGAAAGTATGACATTACTTTGCAGGCCATCTCTGCAGTAAACTGCAACTCCTCCCCCTTTGGCAGTTCTATCTTGACGGAAGATGTTATAGTTGGGTATGGAAATCTCTGAATTTTTGGTGGCCTTCCTGAGCCAGGATTCAGACACAGCAAGGACATCAGGGTTAGCAGAGTGTGCTAAAGCAGTGAGTAAGACAAACTTAGGGAGGAGGCTTCTGATGTTGACATGCATGAAACCAAGGCTTTTTCGAACACAGAAGTCAACAAATGAGGGTGCCTGGGGACATGCAGGGCCTGGGTTTACCTCCACATCACCCGCGGAACAGAGAAGGAGTAGTATGAGGGTGCGGCTAAAGGCTATCAAAACTGGTCGCCTAGAGCGTTGGGGACAGAGAATAAGAGGAGCAGGTTTCTGGGCATGGTAGAATATATTCAGGGCATAATGCGCAGACAGGGGTATGGTGGGGTGCGGGTACAGCGGAGGTAAGCCCAGGCACTGGGTGATGATGAGAGAGGTTGTATCTCTGGACATGCTGGTAGTAATGGGTGAGGTCACCGCATGTGTGGGAGGTGGGACAAAGGAGTTATCAGGGGTATGAAGAGTGGAACTAGGGGCTCCATTGTGAACTAAAACAATGATAACTAACCTGAACAACAGTATACAAGGCATATTGACATTTGAGAGAGACATACAGCGAGGCATACAGTAATCACAGGTGTTGAATTGGGAAAGCTAGCTAAAACAGTAGGTGAGACAACAGCTAATCAGCTAGCACAACAACAGCAGGTAAAATGGCGTAGACTAGGCAACGGGGCCAACAGATAAAACAAACAAGCAGAATGGAGTACCGTGATTTATGGACAGTCCAGCGTGCATCAGCTATGTAGCCAAGAGATCAGTGTCCAGGGGGCAGCGGTGGATGGGGAAGGGAAGCTGGACTGGCGAGTGTTATCCAGGTTAAAAAAACGAACAATGACTAAATAGCTTGTAGCTAGTTAGCTGGTTAGCTTCTGGAGGTTCTTGAGTGTGTTCTAAAAATAAATAAAAAATAATAGCGATTCCGTATCACATTGGGTGAGGCAGGTTTCCGGAAGGTATAAACAAATTAAAAGTCAGAAGAGATAGAAAGTAAATATGGGTCCGGTGGGCGTTTGGGACGCGGCGATTCAGGCGGTTAGCAGGCCTGTGCTAACAAGCTAACAGTTTGTAGGCCCGGGCTAGACAAGGTAGCAGTTAGCGGACCGGAGCTGGACAATAATATAATGACAATATAATGACAGACCAGCTAGATCTACTGTCTCTATTATATAATGACAGACCAGCTAGATCTACTGTCTCTATTGTATTATGACAGACCAGCTAGATCTACTGTATCTATTATAATATGTCAGACCAGTGAGATCTACTGTCTCTATTATGTTATGACAGACCAGCTAGATCTACTGTCTCTTTATATTATGACAGACCAGCTAGATCTACTGTCTCTATTATATTATGACAGACCAGCTAGATCTACTGTCTCTATTATATTATGACAGACCAGCTAGATCTACTGTCTCTATAATATACAGACCAGCTAGATCTACTGTTTCTATGTATCTATTATATTATGACAGACCAGCTAGATCTCTCTCTATGTCTCTATTATATTATGACAGACCAGCTAGATCTACTGTCTCTATTATATTATGACAGACCAGCTAGATCTACTGTCTCTATTATAATATGACAGACCAGCTAGATCTACTGTCTCTATTATAATATGACAGACCAGCTAGATCTACTGTCTCTATTATAATATGACAGACCAGCTAGATCTACTGTCTCTATTATTATGACAGACCAGCTAGATCTACTGTCTCTATTATATTATGACAGACCAGCTAGATCTACTGTCTCTATTATATTATGACAGACCAGCTAGATCTACTGTCTCTATTATATTATGACAGACCAGCTAGATCTACTGTCTCTATTATATTATATGACAGACCAGCTAGATCTACTGTCTCTATTATATTATGACAGACCAGCTAGATCTACTGTCTCTATTATATATGACAGACCAGCTAGATCTACTGTCTCTATTATATTATGACAGACCAGCTAGATCTACTGTCTCTATTATATTATGACAGACCAGCTAGATCTACTGTCTCTATTATATTATGACAGACCAGCTAGATCTACTGTCTCTATTATATTATGACAGACCAGCTAGATCTACTGTCTCTATTATATTATGACAGACCAGCTAGATCTACTGTCTCTATTATATTATGACAGACCAGCTAGATCTACTGTCTCTATTATATTATGACAGACCAGCTAGATCTACTGTCTCTATTATATTATGACAGACCAGCTAGATCTACTGTCTCTATTATATTATGACAGACCAGCTAGATCTACTGTCTCTATTATATTATGACAGACCAGCTAGATCTACTGTCTCTATTATATTATGACAGACCAGCTAGATCTACTGTCTCTTTATATTATGACAGACCAGCTAGATCTACTGTCTCTATTATATTATGACAGACCAGCTAGATCTACTGTCTCTATTATATTATGACAGACCAGCTAGATCTACTGTCTCTATTATATTATGACAGACCAGCTAGATCTACTGTCTCTATTATATTATGACAGACCAGCTAGATCTACTGTCTCTATTATATTATGACAGACCAGCTAGATCTACTGTCTCTATTATATTATGACAGACCAGCTAGATCTACTGTCTCTATTATATTATGACAGACCAGCTAGATCTACTGTCTCTATTATATTATGACAGACCAGCTAGATCTACTGTCTCTATTATATTATGACAGACCAGCTAGATCTACTGTCTCTATTATATTATGACAGACCAGCTAGATCTACTGTCTCTATTATATTATGACAGACCAGCTAGATCTACTGTCTCTATTATATTATGACAGACCAGCTAGATCTACTGTCTCTATTATATTATGACAGACCAGCTAGATCTACTGTCTCTATTATATTATGACAGACCAGCTAGATCTACTGTCTCTATTATATTATGACAGACCAGCTAGATCTACTGTCTCTATTATATTATGACAGACCAGCTAGATCTACTGTCTCTATTATATTATGACAGACCAGCTAGATCTACTGTCTCTATTATATTATGACAGACCAGCTAGATCTACTGTCTCTATTATATTATGACAGACCAGCTAGATCTACTGTCTCTATTATATTATGACAGACCAGCTAGATCTACTGTCTCTATTATATTATGACAGACCAGCTAGATCTACTGTCTCTATTATATTATGACAGACCAGCTAGATCTACTGTCTCTATTATATTATGACAGACCAGCTAGATCTACTGTCTCTATTATATTATGACAGACCAGCTAGATCTACTGTCTCTATTATATTATGACAGACCAGCTAGATCTACTGTCTCTATTATATTATGACAGACCAGCTAGATCTACTGTCTCTATTATATTATGACAGACCAGCTAGATCTACTGTCTCTATTATATTATGACAGACCAGCTAGATCTACTGTCTCTATTATATTATGACAGACCAGCTAGATCTACTGTCTCTATTATATTATGACAGACCAGCTAGATCTACTGTCTCTATTATATTATGACAGACCAGCTAGATCTACTGTCTCTATTATATTATGACAGACCAGCTAGATCTACTGTCTCTATTATATTATGACAGACCAGCTAGATCTACTGTCTCTATTATATTATGACAGACCAGCTAGATCTACTGTCTCTATTATATTATGACAGACCAGCTAGATCTACTGTCTCTATTATATTATGACAGACCAGCTAGATCTACTGTCTCTATTATATTATGACAGACCAGCTAGATCTACTGTCTCTATTATATTATGACAGACCAGCTAGATCTACTGTCTCTATTATATTATGACAGACCAGCTAGATCTACTGTCTCTATTATATTATGACAGACCAGCTAGATCTACTGTCTCTATTATATTATGACAGACCAGCTAGATCTACTGTCTCTATTATATTATGACAGACCAGCTAGATCTACTGTCTCTATTATATTATGACAGACCAGCTAGATCTACTGTCTCTATTATATTATGACAGACCAGCTAGATCTACTGTCTCTATTATATTATGACAGACCAGCTAGATCTACTGTCTCTATTATATTATGACAGACCAGCTAGATCTACTGTCTCTATTATATTATGACAGACCAGCTAGATCTACTGTCTCTATTATATTATGACAGACCAGCTAGATCTACTGTCTCTATTATATTATGACAGACCAGCTAGATCTACTGTCTCTATTATATTATGACAGACCAGCTAGATCTACTGTCTCTATTATATTATGACAGACCAGCTAGATCTACTGTCTCTATTATATTATGACAGACCAGCTAGATCTACTGTCTCTATTATATTATGACAGACCAGCTAGATCTACTGTCTCTATTATATTATGACAGACCAGCTAGATCTACTGTCTCTATTATATTATGACAGACCAGCTAGATCTACTGTCTCTATTATATTATGACAGACCAGCTAGATCTACTGTCTCTATTATATTATGACAGACCAGCTAGATCTACTGTCTCTATTATATTATGACAGACCAGCTAGATCTACTGTCTCTATTATATTATGACAGACCAGCTAGATCTACTGTCTCTATTATATTATGACAGACCAGCTAGATCTACTGTCTCTATTATATTATGACAGACCAGCTAGATCTACTGTCTCTATTATATTATGACAGACCAGCTAGATCTACTGTCTCTATTATATTATGACAGACCAGCTAGATCTACTGTCTCTATTATATTATGACAGACCAGCTAGATCTACTGTCTCTATTATATTATGACAGACCAGCTAGATCTACTGTCTCTATTATATTATGACAGACCAGCTAGATCTACTGTCTCTATTATATTATGACAGACCAGCTAGATCTACTGTCTCTATTATATTATGACAGACCAGCTAGATCTACTGTCTCTATTATATTATGACAGACCAGCTAGATCTACTGTCTCTATTATATTATGACAGACCAGCTAGATCTACTGTCTCTATTATATTATGACAGACCAGCTAGATCTACTGTCTCTATTATATTATGACAGACCAGCTAGATCTACTGTCTCTATTATATTATGACAGACCAGCTAGATCTACTGTCTCTATTATATTATGACAGACCAGCTAGATCTACTGTCTCTATTATATTATGACAGACCAGCTAGATCTACTGTCTCTATTATATTATGACAGACCAGCTAGATCTACTGTCTCTATTATATTATGACAGACCAGCTAGATCTACTGTCTCTATTATATTATGACAGACCAGCTAGATCTACTGTCTCTATTATATTATGACAGACCAGCTAGATCTACTGTCTCTATTATATTATGACAGACCAGCTAGATCTACTGTCTCTATTATATTATGACAGACCAGCTAGATCTACTGTCTCTATTATATTATGACAGACCAGCTAGATCTACTGTCTCTATTATATTATGACAGACCAGCTAGATCTACTGTCTCTATTATATTATGACAGACCAGCTAGATCTACTGTCTCTATTATATTATGACAGACCAGCTAGATCTACTGTCTCTATTATATTATGACAGACCAGCTAGATCTACTGTCTCTATTATATTATGACAGACCAGCTAGATCTACTGTCTCTATTATATTATGACAGACCAGCTAGATCTACTGTCTCTATTATATTATGACAGACCAGCTAGATCTACTGTCTCTATTATATTATGACAGACCAGCTAGATCTACTGTCTCTATTATATTATGACAGACCAGCTAGATCTACTGTCTCTATTATATTATGACAGACCAGCTAGATCTACTGTCTCTATTATATTATGACAGACCAGCTAGATCTACTGTCTCTATTATATTATGACAGACCAGCTAGATCTACTGTCTCTATTATATTATGACAGACCAGCTAGATCTACTGTCTCTATTATATTATGACAGACCAGCTAGATCTACTGTCTCTATTATATTATGACAGACCAGCTAGATCTACTGTCTCTATTATATTATGACAGACCAGCTAGATCTACTGTCTCTATTATATTATGACAGACCAGCTAGATCTACTGTCTCTATTATATTATGACAGACCAGCTAGATCTACTGTCTCTATTATATTATGACAGACCAGCTAGATCTACTGTCTCTATTATATTATGACAGACCAGCTAGATCTACTGTCTCTATTATATTATGACAGACCAGCTAGATCTACTGTCTCTATTATATTATGACAGACCAGCTAGATCTACTGTCTCTATTATATTATGACAGACCAGCTAGATCTACTGTCTCTATTATATTATGACAGACCAGCTAGATCTACTGTCTCTATTATATTATGACAGACCAGCTAGATCTACTGTCTCTATTATATTATGACAGACCAGCTAGATCTACTGTCTCTATTATATTATGACAGACCAGCTAGATCTACTGTCTCTATTATATTATGACAGACCAGCTAGATCTACTGTCTCTATTATATTATGACAGACCAGCTAGATCTACTGTCTCTATTATATTATGACAGACCAGCTAGATCTACTGTCTCTATTATATTATGACAGACCAGCTAGATCTACTGTCTCTATTATATTATGACAGACCAGCTAGATCTACTGTCTCTATTATATTATGACAGACCAGCTAGATCTACTGTCTCTATTATATTATGACAGACCAGCTAGATCTACTGTCTCTATTATATTATGACAGACCAGCTAGATCTACTGTCTCTATTATATTATGACAGACCAGCTAGATCTACTGTCTCTATTATATTATGACAGACCAGCTAGATCTACTGTCTCTATTATATTATGACAGACCAGCTAGATCTACTGTCTCTATTATATTATGACAGACCAGCTAGATCTACTGTCTCTATTATATTATGACAGACCAGCTAGATCTACTGTCTCTATTATATTATGACAGACCAGCTAGATCTACTGTCTCTATTATATTATGACAGACCAGCTAGATCTACTGTCTCTATTATATTATGACAGACCAGCTAGATCTACTGTCTCTATTATATTATGACAGACCAGCTAGATCTACTGTCTCTATTATATTATGACAGACCAGCTAGATCTACTGTCTCTATTATATTATGACAGACCAGCTAGATCTACTGTCTCTATTATATTATGACAGACCAGCTAGATCTACTGTCTCTATTATATTATGACAGACCAGCTAGATCTACTGTCTCTATTATATTATGACAGACCAGCTAGATCTACTGTCTCTATTATATTATGACAGACCAGCTAGATCTACTGTCTCTATTATATTATGACAGACCAGCTAGATCTACTGTCTCTATTATATTATGACAGACCAGCTAGATCTACTGTCTCTATTATATTATGACAGACCAGCTAGATCTACTGTCTCTATTATATTATGACAGACCAGCTAGATCTACTGTCTCTATTATATTATGACAGACCAGCTAGATCTACTGTCTCTATTATATTATGACAGACCAGCTAGATCTACTGTCTCTATTATATTATGACAGACCAGCTAGATCTACTGTCTCTATTATATTATGACAGACCAGCTAGATCTACTGTCTCTATTATATTATGACAGACCAGCTAGATCTACTGTCTCTATTATATTATGACAGACCAGCTAGATCTACTGTCTCTATTATATTATGACAGACCAGCTAGATCTACTGTCTCTATTATATTATGACAGACCAGCTAGATCTACTGTCTCTATTATATTATGACAGACCAGCTAGATCTACTGTCTCTATTATATTATGACAGACCAGCTAGATCTACTGTCTCTATTATATTATGACAGACCAGCTAGATCTACTGTCTCTATTATATTATGACAGACCAGCTAGATCTACTGTCTCTATTATATTATGACAGACCAGCTAGATCTACTGTCTCTATTATATTATGACAGACCAGCTAGATCTACTGTCTCTATTATATTATGACAGACCAGCTAGATCTACTGTCTCTATTATATTATGACAGACCAGCTAGATCTACTGTCTCTATTATATTATGACAGACCAGCTAGATCTACTGTCTCTATTATATTATGACAGACCAGCTAGATCTACTGTCTCTATTATATTATGACAGACCAGCTAGATCTACTGTCTCTATTATATTATGACAGACCAGCTAGATCTACTGTCTCTATTATATTATGACAGACCAGCTAGATCTACTGTCTCTATTATATTATGACAGACCAGCTAGATCTACTGTCTCTATTATATTATGACAGACCAGCTAGATCTACTGTCTCTATTATATTATGACAGACCAGCTAGATCTACTGTCTCTATTATATTATGACAGACCAGCTAGATCTACTGTCTCTATTATATTATGACAGACCAGCTAGATCTACTGTCTCTATTATATTATGACAGACCAGCTAGATCTACTGTCTCTATTATATTATGACAGACCAGCTAGATCTACTGTCTCTATTATATTATGACAGACCAGCTAGATCTACTGTCTCTATTATATTATGACAGACCAGCTAGATCTACTGTCTCTATTATATTATGACAGACCAGCTAGATCTACTGTCTCTATTATATTATGACAGACCAGCTAGATCTACTGTCTCTATTATATTATGACAGACCAGCTAGATCTACTGTCTCTATTATATTATGACAGACCAGCTAGATCTACTGTCTCTATTATATTATGACAGACCAGCTAGATCTACTGTCTCTATTATATTATGACAGACCAGCTAGATCTACTGTCTCTATTATATTATGACAGACCAGCTAGATCTACTGTCTCTATTATATTATGACAGACCAGCTAGATCTACTGTCTCTATTATATTATGACAGACCAGCTAGATCTACTGTCTCTATTATATTATGACAGACCAGCTAGATCTACTGTCTCTATTATATTATGACAGACCAGCTAGATCTACTGTCTCTATTATATTATGACAGACCAGCTAGATCTACTGTCTCTATTATATTATGACAGACCAGCTAGATCTACTGTCTCTATTATATTATGACAGACCAGCTAGATCTACTGTCTCTATTATATTATGACAGACCAGCTAGATCTACTGTCTCTATTATATTATGACAGACCAGCTAGATCTACTGTCTCTATTATATTATGACAGACCAGCTAGATCTACTGTCTCTATTATATTATGACAGACCAGCTAGATCTACTGTCTCTATTATATTATGACAGACCAGCTAGATCTACTGTCTCTATTATATTATGACAGACCAGCTAGATCTACTGTCTCTATTATATTATGACAGACCAGCTAGATCTACTGTCTCTATTATATTATGACAGACCAGCTAGATCTACTGTCTCTATTATATTATGACAGACCAGCTAGATCTACTGTCTCTATTATATTATGACAGACCAGCTAGATCTACTGTCTCTATTATATTATGACAGACCAGCTAGATCTACTGTCTCTATTATATTATGACAGACCAGCTAGATCTACTGTCTCTATTATATTATGACAGACCAGCTAGATCTACTGTCTCTATTATATTATGACAGACCAGCTAGATCTACTGTCTCTATTATATTATGACAGACCAGCTAGATCTACTGTCTCTATTATATTATGACAGACCAGCTAGATCTACTGTCTCTATTATATTATGACAGACCAGCTAGATCTACTGTCTCTATTATATTATGACAGACCAGCTAGATCTACTGTCTCTATTATATTATGACAGACCAGCTAGATCTACTGTCTCTATTATATTATGACAGACCAGCTAGATCTACTGTCTCTATTATATTATGACAGACCAGCTAGATCTACTGTCTCTATTATATTATGACAGACCAGCTAGATCTACTGTCTCTATTATATTATGACAGACCAGCTAGATCTACTGTCTCTATTATATTATGACAGACCAGCTAGATCTACTGTCTCTATTATATTATGACAGACCAGCTAGATCTACTGACTCTATGTCTCTATTATATTATGACAGACCAGCTAGATCTACTGTCTCTATTATATTATGACAGACCAGCTAGATCTACTGTCTCTATTATATTATGACAGACCAGCTAGATCTACTGTCTCTATTATATTATGACAGACCAGCTAGATCTACTGTCTCTATTATATTATGACAGACCAGCTAGATCTACTGTCTCTATTATATTATGACAGACCAGCTAGATCTACTGTCTCTATTATATTATGACAGACCAGCTAGATCTACTGTCTCTATTATATTATGACAGACCAGCTAGATCTACTGTCTCTATTATATTATGACAGACCAGCTAGATCTACTGTCTCTATTATATTATGACAGACCAGCTAGATCTACTGTCTCTATTATATTATGACAGACCAGCTAGATCTACTGTCTCTATTATATTATGACAGACCAGCTAGATCTACTGTCTCTATTATATTATGACAGACCAGCTAGATCTACTGTCTCTATTATATTATGACAGACCAGCTAGATCTACTGTCTCTATTATATTATGACAGACCAGCTAGATCTACTGTCTCTATTATATTATGACAGACCAGCTAGATCTACTGTCTCTATTATATTATGACAGACCAGCTAGATCTACTGTCTCTATTATATTATGACAGACCAGCTAGATCTACTGTCTCTATTATATTATGACAGACCAGCTAGATCTACTGTCTCTATTATATTATGACAGACCAGCTAGATCTACTGTCTCTATTATATTATGACAGACCAGCTAGATCTACTGTCTCTATTATATTATGACAGACCAGCTAGATCTACTGTCTCTATTATATTATGACAGACCAGCTAGATCTACTGTCTCTATTATATTATGACAGACCAGCTAGATCTACTGTCTCTATTATATTATGACAGACCAGCTAGATCTACTGTCTCTATTATATTATGACAGACCAGCTAGATCTACTGTCTCTATTATATTATGACAGACCAGCTAGATCTACTGTCTCTATTATATTATGACAGACCAGCTAGATCTACTGTCTCTATTATATTATGACAGACCAGCTAGATCTACTGTCTCTATTATATTATGACAGACCAGCTAGATCTACTGTCTCTATTATATTATGACAGACCAGCTAGATCTACTGTCTCTATTATATTATGACAGACCAGCTAGATCTACTGTCTCTATTATATTATGACAGACCAGCTAGATCTACTGTCTCTATTATATTATGACAGACCAGCTAGATCTACTGTCTCTATTATATTATGACAGACCAGCTAGATCTACTGTCTCTATTATATTATGACAGACCAGCTAGATCTACTGTCTCTATTATATTATGACAGACCAGCTAGATCTACTGTCTCTATTATATTATGACAGACCAGCTAGATCTACTGTCTCTATTATATTATGACAGACCAGCTAGATCTACTGTCTCTATTATATTATGACAGACCAGCTAGATCTACTGTCTCTATTATATTATGACAGACCAGCTAGATCTACTGTCTCTATTATATTATGACAGACCAGCTAGATCTACTGTCTCTATTATATTATGACAGACCAGCTAGATCTACTGTCTCTATTATATTATGACAGACCAGCTAGATCTACTGTCTCTATTATATTATGACAGACCAGCTAGATCTACTGTCTCTATTATATTATGACAGACCAGCTAGATCTACTGTCTCTATTATATTATGACAGACCAGCTAGATCTACTGTCTCTATTATATTATGACAGACCAGCTAGATCTACTGTCTCTATTATATTATGACAGACCAGCTAGATCTACTGTCTCTATTATATTATGACAGACCAGCTAGATCTACTGTCTCTATTATATTATGACAGACCAGCTAGATCTACTGTCTCTATTATATTATGACAGACCAGCTAGATCTACTGTCTCTATTATATTATGACAGACCAGCTAGATCTACTGTCTCTATTATATTATGACAGACCAGCTAGATCTACTGTCTCTATTATATTATGACAGACCAGCTAGATCTACTGTCTCTATTATATTATGACAGACCAGCTAGATCTACTGTCTCTATTATATTATGACAGACCAGCTAGATCTACTGTCTCTATTATATTATGACAGACCAGCTAGATCTACTGTCTCTATTATATTATGACAGACCAGCTAGATCTACTGTCTCTATTATATTATGACAGACCAGCTAGATCTACTGTCTCTATTATATTATGACAGACCAGCTAGATCTACTGTCTCTATTATATTATGACAGACCAGCTAGATCTACTGTCTCTATTATATTATGACAGACCAGCTAGATCTACTGTCTCTATTATATTATGACAGACCAGCTAGATCTACTGTCTCTATTATATTATGACAGACCAGCTAGATCTACTGTCTCTATTATATTATGACAGACCAGCTAGATCTACTGTCTCTATTATATTATGACAGACCAGCTAGATCTACTGTCTCTATTATATTATGACAGACCAGCTAGATCTACTGTCTCTATTATATTATGACAGACCAGCTAGATCTACTGTCTCTATTATATTATGACAGACCAGCTAGATCTACTGTCTCTATTATATTATGACAGACCAGCTAGATCTACTGTCTCTATTATATTATGACAGACCAGCTAGATCTACTGTCTCTATTATATTATGACAGACCAGCTAGATCTACTGTCTCTATTATATTATGACAGACCAGCTAGATCTACTGTCTCTATTATATTATGACAGACCAGCTAGATCTACTGTCTCTATTATATTATGACAGACCAGCTAGATCTACTGTCTCTATTATATTATGACAGACCAGCTAGATCTACTGTCTCTATTATATTATGACAGACCAGCTAGATCTACTGTCTCTATTATATTATGACAGACCAGCTAGATCTACTGTCTCTATTATATTATGACAGACCAGCTAGATCTACTGTCTCTATTATATTATGACAGACCAGCTAGATCTACTGTCTCTATTATATTATGACAGACCAGCTAGATCTACTGTCTCTATTATATTATGACAGACCAGCTAGATCTACTGTCTCTATTATATTATGACAGACCAGCTAGATCTACTGTCTCTATTATATTATGACAGACCAGCTAGATCTACTGTCTCTATTATATTATGACAGACCAGCTAGATCTACTGTCTCTATTATATTATGACAGACCAGCTAGATCTACTGTCTCTATTATATTATGACAGACCAGCTAGATCTACTGTCTCTATTATATTATGACAGACCAGCTAGATCTACTGTCTCTATTATATTATGACAGACCAGCTAGATCTACTGTCTCTATTATATTATGACAGACCAGCTAGATCTACTGTCTCTATTATATTATGACAGACCAGCTAGATCTACTGTCTCTATTATATTATGACAGACCAGCTAGATCTACTGTCTCTATTATATTATGACAGACCAGCTAGATCTACTGTCTCTATTATATTATGACAGACCAGCTAGATCTACTGTCTCTATTATATTATGACAGACCAGCTAGATCTACTGTCTCTATTATATTATGACAGACCAGCTAGATCTACTGTCTCTATTATATTATGACAGACCAGCTAGATCTACTGTCTCTATTATATTATGACAGACCAGCTAGATCTACTGTCTCTATTATATTATGACAGACCAGCTAGATCTACTGTCTCTATTATATTATGACAGACCAGCTAGATCTACTGTCTCTATTATATTATGACAGACCAGCTAGATCTACTGTCTCTATTATATTATGACAGACCAGCTAGATCTACTGTCTCTATTATATTATGACAGACCAGCTAGATCTACTGTCTCTATTATATTATGACAGACCAGCTAGATCTACTGTCTCTATTATATTATGACAGACCAGCTAGATCTACTGTCTCTATTATATTATGACAGACCAGCTAGATCTACTGTCTCTATTATATTATGACAGACCAGCTAGATCTACTGTCTCTATTATATTATGACAGACCAGCTAGATCTACTGTCTCTATTATATTATGACAGACCAGCTAGATCTACTGTCTCTATTATATTATGACAGACCAGCTAGATCTACTGTCTCTATTATATTATGACAGACCAGCTAGATCTACTGTCTCTATTATATTATGACAGACCAGCTAGATCTACTGTCTCTATTATATTATGACAGACCAGCTAGATCTACTGTCTCTATTATATTATGACAGACCAGCTAGATCTACTGTCTCTATTATATTATGACAGACCAGCTAGATCTACTGTCTCTATTATATTATGACAGACCAGCTAGATCTACTGTCTCTATTATATTATGACAGACCAGCTAGATCTACTGTCTCTATTATATTATGACAGACCAGCTAGATCTACTGTCTCTATTATATTATGACAGACCAGCTAGATCTACTGTCTCTATTATATTATGACAGACCAGCTAGATCTACTGTCTCTATTATATTATGACAGACCAGCTAGATCTACTGTCTCTATTATATTATGACAGACCAGCTAGATCTACTGTCTCTATTATATTATGACAGACCAGCTAGATCTACTGTCTCTATTATATTATGACAGACCAGCTAGATCTACTGTCTCTATTATATTATGACAGACCAGCTAGATCTACTGTCTCTATTATATTATGACAGACCAGCTAGATCTACTGTCTCTATTATATTATGACAGACCAGCTAGATCTACTGTCTCTATTATATTATGACAGACCAGCTAGATCTACTGTCTCTATTATATTATGACAGACCAGCTAGATCTACTGTCTCTATTATATTATGACAGACCAGCTAGATCTACTGTCTCTATTATATTATGACAGACCAGCTAGATCTACTGTCTCTATTATATTATGACAGACCAGCTAGATCTACTGTCTCTATTATATTATGACAGACCAGCTAGATCTACTGTCTCTATTATATTATGACAGACCAGCTAGATCTACTGTCTCTATTATATTATGACAGACCAGCTAGATCTACTGTCTCTATTATATTATGACAGACCAGCTAGATCTACTGTCTCTATTATATTATGACAGACCAGCTAGATCTACTGTCTCTATTATATTATGACAGACCAGCTAGATCTACTGTCTCTATTATATTATGACAGACCAGCTAGATCTACTGTCTCTATTATATTATGACAGACCAGCTAGATCTACTGTCTCTATTATATTATGACAGACCAGCTAGATCTACTGTCTCTATTATATTATGACAGACCAGCTAGATCTACTGTCTCTATTATATTATGACAGACCAGCTAGATCTACTGTCTCTATTATATTATGACAGACCAGCTAGATCTACTGTCTCTATTATATTATGACAGACCAGCTAGATCTACTGTCTCTATTATATTATGACAGACCAGCTAGATCTACTGTCTCTATTATATTATGACAGACCAGCTAGATCTACTGTCTCTATTATATTATGACAGACCAGCTAGATCTACTGTCTCTATTATATTATGACAGACCAGCTAGATCTACTGTCTCTATTATATTATGACAGACCAGCTAGATCTACTGTCTCTATTATATTATGACAGACCAGCTAGATCTACTGTCTCTATTATATTATGACAGACCAGCTAGATCTACTGTCTCTATTATATTATGACAGACCAGCTAGATCTACTGTCTCTATTATATTATGACAGACCAGCTAGATCTACTGTCTCTATTATATTATGACAGACCAGCTAGATCTACTGTCTCTATTATATTATGACAGACCAGCTAGATCTACTGTCTCTATTATATTATGACAGACCAGCTAGATCTACTGTCTCTATTATATTATGACAGACCAGCTAGATCTACTGTCTCTATTATATTATGACAGACCAGCTAGATCTACTGTCTCTATTATATTATGACAGACCAGCTAGATCTACTGTCTCTATTATATTATGACAGACCAGCTAGATCTACTGTCTCTATTATATTATGACAGACCAGCTAGATCTACTGTCTCTATTATATTATGACAGACCAGCTAGATCTACTGTCTCTATTATATTATGACAGACCAGCTAGATCTACTGTCTCTATTATATTATGACAGACCAGCTAGATCTACTGTCTCTATTATATTATGACAGACCAGCTAGATCTACTGTCTCTATTATATTATGACAGACCAGCTAGATCTACTGTCTCTATTATATTATGACAGACCAGCTAGATCTACTGTCTCTATTATATTATGACAGACCAGCTAGATCTACTGTCTCTATTATATTATGACAGACCAGCTAGATCTACTGTCTCTATTATATTATGACAGACCAGCTAGATCTACTGTCTCTATTATATTATGACAGACCAGCTAGATCTACTGTCTCTATTATATTATGACAGACCAGCTAGATCTACTGTCTCTATTATATTATGACAGACCAGCTAGATCTACTGTCTCTATTATATTATGACAGACCAGCTAGATCTACTGTCTCTATTATATTATGACAGACCAGCTAGATCTACTGTCTCTATTATATTATGACAGACCAGCTAGATCTACTGTCTCTATTATATTATGACAGACCAGCTAGATCTACTGTCTCTATTATATTATGACAGACCAGCTAGATCTACTGTCTCTATTATATTATGACAGACCAGCTAGATCTACTGTCTCTATTATATTATGACAGACCAGCTAGATCTACTGTCTCTATTATATTATGACAGACCAGCTAGATCTACTGTCTCTATTATATTATGACAGACCAGCTAGATCTACTGTCTCTATTATATTATGACAGACCAGCTAGATCTACTGTCTCTATTATATTATGACAGACCAGCTAGATCTACTGTCTCTATTATATTATGACAGACCAGCTAGATCTACTGTCTCTATTATATTATGACAGACCAGCTAGATCTACTGTCTATTATATTATGACAGACCAGCTAGATCTACTGTCTCTATTATATTATGACAGACCAGCTAGATCTACTGTCTCTATTATATTATGACAGACCAGCTAGATCTACTGTCTCTATTATATTATGACAGACCAGCTAGATCTACTGTCTCTATTATATTATGACAGACCAGCTAGATCTACTGTCTCTATTATATTATGACAGACCAGCTAGATCTACTGTCTCTATTATATTATGACAGACCAGCTAGATCTACTGTCTCTATTATATTATGACAGACCAGCTAGATCTACTGTCTCTATTATATTATGACAGACCAGCTAGATCTACTGTCTCTATTATATTATGACAGACCAGCTAGATCTACTGTCTCTATTATATTATGACAGACCAGCTAGATCTACTGTCTCTATTATATTATGACAGACCAGCTAGATCTACTGTCTCTATTATATTATGACAGACCAGCTAGATCTACTGTCTCTATTATATTATGACAGACCAGCTAGATCTACTGTCTCTATTATATTATGACAGACCAGCTAGATCTACTGTCTCTATTATATTATGACAGACCAGCTAGATCTACTGTCTCTATTATATTATGACAGACCAGCTAGATCTACTGTCTCTATTATATTATGACAGACCAGCTAGATCTACTGTCTCTATTATATTATGACAGACCAGCTAGATCTACTGTCTCTATTATATTATGACAGACCAGCTAGATCTACTGTCTCTATTATATTATGACAGACCAGCTAGATCTACTGTCTCTATTATATTATGACAGACCAGCTAGATCTACTGTCTCTATTATATTATGACAGACCAGCTAGATCTACTGTCTCTATTATATTATGACAGACCAGCTAGATCTACTGTCTCTATTATATTATGACAGACCAGCTAGATCTACTGTCTCTATTATATTATGACAGACCAGCTAGATCTACTGTCTCTATTATATTATGACAGACCAGCTAGATCTACTGTCTCTATTATATTATGACAGACCAGCTAGATCTACTGTCTCTATTATATTATGACAGACCAGCTAGATCTACTGTCTCTATTATATTATGACAGACCAGCTAGATCTACTGTCTCTATTATATTATGACAGACCAGCTAGATCTACTGTCTCTATTATATTATGACAGACCAGCTAGATCTACTGTCTCTATTATATTATGACAGACCAGCTAGATCTACTGTCTCTATTATATTATGACAGACCAGCTAGATCTACTGTCTCTATTATATTATGACAGACCAGCTAGATCTACTGTCTCTATTATATTATGACAGACCAGCTAGATCTACTGTCTCTATTATATTATGACAGACCAGCTAGATCTACTGTCTCTATTATATTATGACAGACCAGCTAGATCTACTGTCTCTATTATATTATGACAGACCAGCTAGATCTACTGTCTCTATTATATTATGACAGACCAGCTAGATCTACTGTCTCTATTATATTATGACAGACCAGCTAGATCTACTGTCTCTATTATATTATGACAGACCAGCTAGATCTACTGTCTCTATTATATTATGACAGACCAGCTAGATCTACTGTCTCTATTATATTATGACAGACCAGCTAGATCTACTGTCTCTATTATATTATGACAGACCAGCTAGATCTACTGTCTCTATTATATTATGACAGACCAGCTAGATCTACTGTCTCTATTATATTATGACAGACCAGCTAGATCTACTGTCTCTATTATATTATGACAGACCAGCTAGATCTACTGTCTCTATTATATTATGACAGACCAGCTAGATCTACTGTCTCTATTATATTATGACAGACCAGCTAGATCTACTGTCTCTATTATATTATGACAGACCAGCTAGATCTACTGTCTCTATTATATTATGACAGACCAGCTAGATCTACTGTCTCTATTATATTATGACAGACCAGCTAGATCTACTGTCTCTATTATATTATGACAGACCAGCTAGATCTACTGTCTCTATTATATTATGACAGACCAGCTAGATCTACTGTCTCTATTATATTATGACAGACCAGCTAGATCTACTGTCTCTATTATATTATGACAGACCAGCTAGATCTACTGTCTCTATTATATTATGACAGACCAGCTAGATCTACTGTCTCTATTATATTATGACAGACCAGCTAGATCTACTGTCTCTATTATATTATGACAGACCAGCTAGATCTACTGTCTCTATTATATTATGACAGACCAGCTAGATCTACTGTCTCTATTATATTATGACAGACCAGCTAGATCTACTGTCTCTATTATATTATGACAGACCAGCTAGATCTACTGTCTCTATTATATTATGACAGACCAGCTAGATCTACTGTCTCTATTATATTATGACAGACCAGCTAGATCTACTGTCTCTATTATATTATGACAGACCAGCTAGATCTACTGTCTCTATTATATTATGACAGACCAGCTAGATCTACTGTCTCTATTATATTATGACAGACCAGCTAGATCTACTGTCTCTATTATATTATGACAGACCAGCTAGATCTACTGTCTCTATTATATTATGACAGACCAGCTAGATCTACTGTCTCTATTATATTATGACAGACCAGCTAGATCTACTGTCTCTATTATATTATGACAGACCAGCTAGATCTACTGTCTCTATTATATTATGACAGACCAGCTAGATCTACTGTCTCTATTATATTATGACAGACCAGCTAGATCTACTGTCTCTATTATATTATGACAGACCAGCTAGATCTACTGTCTCTATTATATTATGACAGACCAGCTAGATCTACTGTCTCTATTATATTATGACAGACCAGCTAGATCTACTGTCTCTATTATATTATGACAGACCAGCTAGATCTACTGTCTCTATTATATTATGACAGACCAGCTAGATCTACTGTCTCTATTATATTATGACAGACCAGCTAGATCTACTGTCTCTATTATATTATGACAGACCAGCTAGATCTACTGTCTCTATTATATTATGACAGACCAGCTAGATCTACTGTCTCTATTATATTATGACAGACCAGCTAGATCTACTGTCTCTTATTATTATGACAGACCAGCTAGATCTACTGTCTCTATTATATAATTTATTTATTTTATTTTTATTTTACCTTTATTTAACCAGGTAGGCAAGTTGAGAACAAGTTCTCATTTACAATTGCGACCTGGCCAAGATAAAGCAAAGCAGTTCGACAGATAAAACGACACAGAGTTACACATGGAGTAAAAACAAACATACAGTCAATAATCAGTATAAACAAGTCTATATACAATTGAGCAAATGAGGTGAGAAGGGAGGTAAAGGCAAAAAGGCCATGATGGCAAAGTAAATACAATATAGCAAGTAAAATACTGGAATGGTAGTTTGCAATGGAAGAATGTGCAAAGTAGAAATAAAAATAATGGGGTGCAAAGGAGCAAAATAAATAAATAAATAAAAATTAATACAGTTGGGAAAGAGGTAGTTTTTGGGTGGGCTAAATTATTAGGTGGGCTATGTACAGGTGCAGTAATCTGTGAGCTGCTCTGACAGTTGGTGCTTAAAGCTAGTGAGGGAGATAGTGTTTCCAGTTTCAGAGATTTTGTAGTTCGTTCCAGTCATTGGCAGCAGAGAAATGGAAGGAGAGGCGGCCAAAGAAAGAATTGGTTTTGGGGGTGACTAGAGAGATATACCTGCTGGAGCGTGTGCTACAGGTGGAGATGCTATGGTGAACCAGCGAGCTGAGATAAGGGGGGACTTTACCTAGCAGGGTTGTAGATGACATGGAGCCAGTGGGTTTGGCGACGAGTATGAAGCGAGGGCCAGCCAACGAGAGCGTACAGGTCGCAATGGTGGGTAGTATATGGGGCTTTGGTGATAAAACGGATTGCACTGTGATAGACTGCATCCAATTTGTTGAGTAGGGTATTGGAGGCTATTTTGTAAATGACATCGCCAAAGTCGAGGATTGGTAGGATGGTCAGTTTTACAAGGGTATGTTTGGCAGCATGAGTGAAGGATGCTTTGTTGCGAAATAGGAAGCCAATTCTAGATTTAACTTTGGATTGGAGATGTTTGATATGGGTCTGGAAGGAGAGTTTACAGTCTAACCAGACACCTAAGTATTTGTAGTTGTCCACGTATTCTAAGTCAGAGCCGTCCAGAGTAGTGATGTTGGACAGGCGGGTAGGTGCAGGTAGCGATCGGTTGAAGAGCATGCATTTAGTTTTACTTGTATTTAAGAGCAATTGGAGGCCACGGAAGGAGAGTTGTATGGCATTGAAGCTTCCTGGAGGGTTGTTAACACAGTGTCCAAAAGGACCGGAAGACCAGCTAGATCTACTGTCTCTATTGTATATGACAGACCAGCTAGATCTACTGTCTCTATTATATTATGACAGACCAGCTAGATCTACTGTCTCTATTATATAATTTCAGACCAGCTAGATATACTGTCTCTATTATATTATGACAGACCAGCTAGATCTACTGTCTCTATTATATTATTACAGACCAGCTAGATCTACTGTCTCTATTATAATATGACAGACCAGCTAGATCTACTGTCTCCTATTATATTATGACAGACCAGCTAGATCTACTGTCTCTATTATATTATGACAGACCAGCTAGATCTACTGTCTCTATTATATATGACAGACCAGCTAGATCTACTGTCTCTATTATATAATGACAGACCAGCTAGATCTACTGTCCATTATATTATGACAGACCAGCTAGATCTACTGTCTCTATATATAATGACAGACAGCTAGATCTACTGTCCTATTATTTATTATGACAGACCAGCTAGATCTACTGTCTCTATTATATTATGACAGACCAGCTAGATCTACTGTCTCTATTATATTATGACAGACCAGCTAGATCTACTGTCTCTATTATTTATGACAGACCAGCTAGATCTACTGTCTCTATATATTATGACAGACCAGCTAGATCTACTGTCTCTATTATATTATGACAGACCAGCTAGATCTACTGTCTCTATTATATTATGACAGACCAGCTAGATCTACTGTCTCTATTATATAATGACAGACCAGCTAGATCTACTGTCTCTATTATATTATGACAGACCAGCTAGATCTACTGTCTCTATTATAATTATGACAGACCAGCTAGATCTACTGTCCATATTATACTATGACAGACCAGCTAGATCTACTGTCTCTATTATATTATGACAGACCAGCTAGATCTACTGTCTCCATTATATTATGACAGACCAGCTAGATCTACTGTCTCTATTATATTATGACAGACCAGCTAGATCTACTGTCTCTATTATATTATGACAGACCAGCTAGATCTACTGTCTCTATTATATTATGAAGACCAGCTAGATCTACTGTCTCTATTATATTATGACAGACCAGCTAGATCTACTGTCTCCATTATATTATGACAGACCAGCTAGATCTACTGTCTCTATTATATTATGACAGACCAGCTAGATCTACTGTCTCTATTAATTATGACAGACCAGCTAGATACTGTCTCTATTATATTATGACAGACCAGCTAGATCTACTGTCTCTATTTATTATGACAGACCAGCTAGTCTACTGTCTCTATTATATTATGACAGACCAGCTAGATCTACTGTCTCTATTATATATGACAGACCAGCTAGATCTACTGTCTCTATTATATTATGACAGACCAGCTAGATCTACTGTCTCTATATATTATGACAGACCAGCTAGATCTACTGTCTCTATTATATTATGACAGACCAGCTAGATCTACTGTCTCCATTATATTATGACAGACCAGCTAGATCTACTGTCTCTATTTATTATGACAGACCAGCTAGATCTACTGTCCATATTATATTTGACAGACCAGCTAGATCTACTGTCTCTATTATATTATGACAGACCAGCTAGATCTACTGTCTCATTATAATATGACAGACCAGCTAGAGTACTGTCTCTATTATATTATGACAGACCAGCTAGATCTACTATCTCCATTGTATGATGACAGACCAGCTAGATCTACTGTCTCCATTGTATGATGACAGACCAGGTAGATCTAGTGTCTCTAATATATAATTTCAGACCAGCTAGATCTATTGTCTCTATTATATAATGTAAGACCAGCTAGATCTACTGCCCATATTATACTATGACAGACCAGCTAGATCTACTGTCTCTATTATATTATGACAGACCAGCTAGATCTACTGTCTCCATTGTATGA
>NW_022262488.1:0-23696 GCF_002021735.2 Oncorhynchus kisutch
TACTGTCTCTATTATATATGAACAGACCAGCTAGATCTACTGTCTCTATTATAACATGACAGACCAGCTAGATCTACTGTCTCTATTACCTTTTGACAGACCCAGCTGTAGCTACTGTCTCTATTATATTATGACAGGACCAAGCTAGATCTACTGTCTCTATTATATATGAAGACCAGCTAGATATACTGTCCTCTATGTCTCTATTATTATATTATTGACAGACCAGCTAGATCTACTGTCTCTATTATATAGTAGGGACAGACCAGCTAGATCTACTGTCTCTATTATATTATGACAGACCATCTAGATCTACTGTCTCTATTATATTTGACAGACACGCTAGATCTACTGTCTCCTATTATATTATGACAGACCACTAGATCTACTGTCTCTCTATATTATGACAGACCACTAGATCTACTGTCCTCTATTATATTATGACGACCAGCTAGATCTACTGTCTCTATTATATTATGACGAACCAGCTAGATCTACTGTCTCTATTAATATGACAACCTCGAGAATACTGTCTCTATATATTGCAGACCAGCTAGATCTACTTGTTTCTATTATATTATGACAGAACCTAGCGTAGATCTACTGTCTCTATATATATATGAACATACTAGCTCGATCTACTGTCCTCGATGTACTATGACCAGACCAGAATAGATCTCCTGTATCTCATTGTACTATGCACAGACCAGCCAGATCTACTGTGCTGCTATTATTTATGACAGACCAGCTAGATCTACTGTCTCTATTATAATAGTAGACGACCAGCTAGATCTACTGTGTCTATATACAATGATGACAGACCAGCTAGATGCTACTGTCTCTATATATTATGACAGACCAGCTAGAATCTACTGTCCTCTATTGTATATTAAGACATACCAGCTATATCTACTGTCTCCTATTATATTTAATGACCAGACCAGCTAATTGTCTAGTGTCTCTATTATATATATGACAGACCACTAGATCTACTGTCTCTAATTAGAGTATGACAGACCAGCTAGATCTACTGTCTCTTTATATATGACAGACCAGCTAGATCTACTGTCTCTATTGTATATGACAGACCGAGCTAGAATCTACCTGTCTCTATTATAATAATTGACAGACCAGCTAGATCTACTGTCTCTATTTAATATTATAGTACAGACCAGCTAGATCTACTGTCGTCTTATTATTATGACAGACCAGCTAGATCAACTAGTCATTAATTGATGATCAGATCAGCTAGAGTCTACTCTCTTCTATGAGTATTATGATATGTATGTAGATATATTATGACAGACCATCAATCTACTGTCTCTATTATATTATGACAACCAGCTAGATCTACTGTCTCTATTATATTATGACAAACCAAACTAATTCTACTGTCTCCATTAATTATTACAGACCAGCTAGATCTACTGTCTCTATTAATAATATGATAGACCAGCTTAGATCTACTGTCTCTATTATATTATGACAAACCATCTAGATCTACTCTGTATTATATTATGACAGACCAGCTAGATCTACTGTCGCTATTATATCATATGACGAGCCAAGCTATGAATCTACTTGCCTCTATTATATTAATGACCAGACCAGCTACAATCTACTGTATCTCTATTATATTTGACAGACCAGCTAGATCTTACTCTTTCTGTACATTATGACAGACCAGCCTAATCTACGTGTCTGTATGTATAATATGACAGACAGCTAGATCTACTGGCTCTATCTAAAGTATACCAGACCAGCCTACAGATCTACTCGTCTCGTTATCTAATGTGACAGACCCAGCTAGAATCTACTGTCTCTATTATATTATGACAGACCAGCTAGATTACTGTCTCTATTATAATATGACAGACCAGCTAGATCTACTGTCTCTATTATATATGACAGACCAGCTAGATCTACTGTCTCTATTATATTATGACAGACCAGCTATGATCTACTGTCTCTATTATATTATGACAGACCAGCTAGATCTACTGTCTCTATTATATTATGACAGACCAGCTAGATCTACTGTCTCTATTATATTATGACAGACCAGCTAGATCTACTGTCTCTATTATATTATGACAGACCAGACTTAGATCTACTGTCGTCTATTAACTTATGACAGACCAGCTAGACTTCACTTTACTATTATAATATGACAGACCAGCTAGATCTACTGTCTCTATTGTATTATGCAACCAGATGGATCTAGAGCTGTCTCTATGATATTATGACAGTACTAGTCTAGATAAAAGCTAGCTGTCTCTACTCTATTATATTGATTACGACGGCACTAGACTCTACTGTCTCTATTATATTAACAGTACCAGCTAGATCTACCTGTCTATATTATATTTATGACATGACCAGTCTGACTCTGACTCTCTATTATATTATGACAGACACAGCTAAATCTACTGTCTCTATTTATAAGTATGACAGACCAGCTAGATCTACTGTCTCTATTATAAATGACCACGCTAGATCACTGTCTCATTAATTATGAACACACCACTAGATCTACTGTCTCTATTATAGTCTGACAAACCACTAGATCTACTGTCTCTATTATAGTTGACAGACCAGCTAAGATCTACTTGTCTTCTCCTAGATACTGATGACAGATACCATCTAGTTTACTGTCTCTATATAATTATGACAGACCAGCTAGAATCTAATAGTCTGATTTATACTTATGAACAGACCACGTAGATCTACTGTCTCTATTATATTATGACAGACCAGCTAGATGCTACTGTCTCTATTATAATACTGACAGACCAGCTGCGATCTACAAGTCTCCTATTATATTATGACAGACCAGGTAGATCTACTGTCTCTATTATATTATGGAAAGAACCGCAGCTCGATCCTCTGTCCTCCATTAATATTAGACGACCAAGGTAGAATGCTGCTGTCCCTCCTATTATATTTATGACGGACCAGCTAGATCTATTGTCTATATTATTATTATGACAGACCTCGAGATTATATCTACTGTCCTCTATTATTAATTATGAACAGAAACTGCTTAGATCTAACTGTCTCTATTATAATATGACAGACCATGGCTATATCTACTGTCCTCTATTATATTATGACAGACCAGCTAGATCTACTGTCTATATTATATTATTACCGACCAGCTAGATCTGCCATTATCTCTATTATATTATGACAGACCAGTAGATCTCCTGTCTCTATTGATATTATGACAGACCCGACTAAATCTAACTCGTCTAATATTATTATTTTTTTTATTTTTTATTTCACCATTTCATTTAACCAGGTAGGCTAGTTGATAACAAGTCTAATTTGCAACTGCGACTGGCCTAAGATAAAGCATAGCAGTGTGAGCATACAAGAACAAAGAGTACACATGGAGTAACAATTAACAAGTCAATAACACAGATAGAAACCAAAGGGGGGAGTACTATATCAATGTGGTGGCAAAAGGCATGAGGAGGTAGGCAAATAATTACAATTTTGCATGATTAACACTGGAGTGAGAAAAGATCAGATGGTCATGTACAGGTAGAGATATTGGTGTGCAGAAGAGCAGAAAAGTAAATAAATATAAACAGTACGGGGATGAGGTAGGTGAAAAGGGTGGGCTATTTACCAATAGACTATGTACAGCTGCAGCGATCGGTTAGCTGCTCAGATAGCTGATGTTTGAAGTTGGTGAGGGAGATAAAGTCTCCAACTTCAGCGATTTTTGCAATTCGTTCCAGTCACAGGCAGCAGAGTACTGGAACGAAAGGCGGCCAAATGAGGTGTTGGCTTTAGGGATGATCAGTGAGATACACCTGCTGGAGCGCGTGCTACGGATGGGTGTTGCCATCGTGACCAGTGAGCTGAGATAAGGCGGAGCTTTACCTAGCATAGACTTGTAGATGACCTGGAGCCAGTGGGTCTGGCGACGAATATGTAGCGAGGGCCAGCCGACTAGAGCATACAAGTCGCAGTGGTGGGTAGTATAAGGTGCTTTAGTGACAAAACGGATGGCACTGTGATAGACTGCATCCAGTTTGCTGAGTAGAGTGTTGGAAGCCATTTTGTAGATGACATCGCCGAAGTCGAGGATCGGTAGGATAGTCAGTTTTACTAGGGTAAGCTTGGCGGCTTGAGTGAAGGAGGCTTTGTTGCGGAATAGAAAGCCGACTCTTGATTGATTTTCGATTGGAGATGTTTGATATGAGTCTGGAAGGAGAGTTTGCAGTCTAGCCAGACACCTAGGTACTTATAGACGTCCACATATTCTAGGTCGGAACCATCCAGGGTGGTGATGCTAGTCGGGCATGCAGGTGCAGGCAGCGACCGGTTTGAAAAGCATGCATTTGGTTTACTAGCGTTTAAGAGCAGTTGGAGGCCACGGAAGGAGTGTTGTATGGCATTGAAGCTTGTTTGGAGGTTAGATAAGCACAGTGTCCAAAGACGGGCCGAAAGTATATAGAATGGTGTCGTCTGCGTAGAGGTGGATCAGGGAATCGCCCGCAGCAAGAGCAACATCATTGATATACACAGAGAAAAGAGTCGGCCCGAGAATTGAACCCTGTGGCACCCCCATAGAGACTGCCAGAGGACCGGACAGCATGCCCTCCGATTTGACACACTGAACTCTGTCTGCAAAGTAATTGGTGAACCAGGCAAGGCAGTCATTCCGAAAAACCGAGGCTACTGAGTCTGCCGATAAGAATATGGTGATTGACAGAGTCGAAAGCCTTGGCGAGGTCGATGAAGACGGCTGCACAGTACTGTCTTTTATCGATGGCGGTTATGATGTCGTTTAGTACCTTGAGTGTGGCTGAGGTGCACCCATGACCGGCTCGGAAACCAGATTGCACAGCGGAGAAGGTACGGTGGGATTCGAGATGGTCAGTGACCTGTTTGTTGACTTGGCTTTCGAAGACCTTAGATAGGCAGGGCAGGATGGATATAGGTCTGTAACAGTTTGGGTCCAGGGTGTCTCCCCCTTTGAAGAGGGGGATGACTGCGGCAGCTTTCCAATCCTGGGGATCTCAGACGAGATGAAGAGAGGTTGAACAGGCTGGTAATAGGGGTTGCGACAATGGTGGCAGATAGTTTCAGAAATAGAGGGGTCCAGATGTCAAGCCCAGCTGATTTGTACGGGTCCAGGTTTTGCAGCTCTTTCAGAACATCTGCTATCTGGATTTGGGGAAAGGCGAACCTGGAGAGGCTTGGGCGAGGAGCTGCGGGGGGGGCCGGAGCTGTTGGCCGAGTTGAAGTAGCCAGGCGGAAGGCATGGCCAGCCGTTGAGAAATGCTTATTGAAGTTTTCGATATCATGGATTTATCAGTGGTGGACCGTGTTACCTAGCCTCAGTGCCAGTGGGCAAGCTGGGAGGAGGTGCTCTTGTTCTCCATGGACTCAATATGACAGACCAGCTAGATCTACTGTCTCTATTATATTATGACAGACCAGCTAGATCTACTATCTCTATTA
Source organism: Oncorhynchus kisutch (assembly GCF_002021735.2). Lineage (NCBI taxonomy): Eukaryota > Metazoa > Chordata > Actinopteri > Salmoniformes > Salmonidae > Oncorhynchus > Oncorhynchus kisutch. The sequence continues at coordinate 5,479 of NW_022262488.1, forward strand.
TATTATGACAGACCAGCTAGATCTACTGTCTCTATTATATTATGACAGACCAGCTAGATCTACTGTCTCTATTATATTATGACAGACCAGCTAGATCTACTGTCTCTATTATATTATGACAGACCAGCTAGATCTACTGTCTCTATTATATTATGACAGACCAGCTAGATCTACTGTCTCTATTATATTATGACAGACCAGCTAGATCTACTGTCTCTATTATATTATGACAGACCAGCTAGATCTACTGTCTCTATTATATTATGACAGACCAGCTAGATCTACTGTCTCTATTATATTATGACAGACCAGCTAGATCTACTGTCTCTATTATATTATGACAGACCAGCTAGATCTACTGTCTCTATTATATTATGACAGACCAGCTAGATCTACTGTCTCTATTATATTATGACAGACCAGCTAGATCTACTGTCTCTATTATATTATGACAGACCAGCTAGATCTACTGTCTCTATTATATTATGACAGACCAGCTAGATCTACTGTCTCTATTATATTATGACAGACCAGCTAGATCTACTGTCTCTATTATATTATGACAGACCAGCTAGATCTACTGTCTCTATTATATTATGACAGACCAGCTAGATCTACTGTCTCTATTATATTATGACAGACCAGCTAGATCTACTGTCTCTATTATATTATGACAGACCAGCTAGATCTACTGTCTCTATTATATTATGACAGACCAGCTAGATCTACTGTCTCTATTATATTATGACAGACCAGCTAGATCTACTGTCTCTATTATATTATGACAGACCAGCTAGATCTACTGTCTCTATTATATTATGACAGACCAGCTAGATCTACTGTCTCTATTATATTATGACAGACCAGCTAGATCTACTGTCTCTATTATATTATGACAGACCAGCTAGATCTACTGTCTCTATTATATTATGACAGACCAGCTAGATCTACTGTCTCTATTATATTATGACAGACCAGCTAGATCTACTGTCTCTATTATATTATGACAGACCAGCTAGATCTACTGTCTCTATTATATTATGACAGACCAGCTAGATCTACTGTCTCTATTATATTATGACAGACCAGCTAGATCTACTGTCTCTATTATATTATGACAGACCAGCTAGATCTACTGTCTCTATTATATTATGACAGACCAGCTAGATCTACTGTCTCTATTATATTATGACAGACCAGCTAGATCTACTGTCTCTATTATATTATGACAGACCAGCTAGATCTACTGTCTCTATTATATTATGACAGACCAGCTAGATCTACTGTCTCTATTATATTATGACAGACCAGCTAGATCTACTGTCTCTATTATATTATGACAGACCAGCTAGATCTACTGTCTCTATTATATTATGACAGACCAGCTAGATCTACTGTCTCTATTATATTATGACAGACCAGCTAGATCTACTGTCTCTATTATATTATGACAGACCAGCTAGATCTACTGTCTCTATTATATTATGACAGACCAGCTAGATCTACTGTCTCTATTATATTATGACAGACCAGCTAGATCTACTGTCTCTATTATATTATGACAGACCAGCTAGATCTACTGTCTCTATTATATTATGACAGACCAGCTAGATCTACTGTCTCTATTATATTATGACAGACCAGCTAGATCTACTGTCTCTATTATATTATGACAGACCAGCTAGATCTACTGTCTCTATTATATTATGACAGACCAGCTAGATCTACTGTCTCTATTATATTATGACAGACCAGCTAGATCTACTGTCTCTATTATATTATGACAGACCAGCTAGATCTACTGTCTCTATTATATTATGACAGACCAGCTAGATCTACTGTCTCTATTATATTATGACAGACCAGCTAGATCTACTGTCTCTATTATATTATGACAGACCAGCTAGATCTACTGTCTCTATTATATTATGACAGACCAGCTAGATCTACTGTCTCTATTATATTATGACAGACCAGCTAGATCTACTGTCTCTATTATATTATGACAGACCAGCTAGATCTACTGTCTCTATTATATTATGACAGACCAGCTAGATCTACTGTCTCTATTATATTATGACAGACCAGCTAGATCTACTGTCTCTATTATATTATGACAGACCAGCTAGATCTACTGTCTCTATTATATTATGACAGACCAGCTAGATCTACTGTCTCTATTATATTATGACAGACCAGCTAGATCTACTGTCTCTATTATATTATGACAGACCAGCTAGATCTACTGTCTCTATTATATTATGACAGACCAGCTAGATCTACTGTCTCTATTATATTATGACAGACCAGCTAGATCTACTGTCTCTATTATATTATGACAGACCAGCTAGATCTACTGTCTCTATTATATTATGACAGACCAGCTAGATCTACTGTCTCTATTATATTATGACAGACCAGCTAGATCTACTGTCTCTATTATATTATGACAGACCAGCTAGATCTACTGTCTCTATTATATTATGACAGACCAGCTAGATCTACTGTCTCTATTATATTATGACAGACCAGCTAGATCTACTGTCTCTATTATATTATGACAGACCAGCTAGATCTACTGTCTCTATTATATTATGACAGACCAGCTAGATCTACTGTCTCTATTATATTATGACAGACCAGCTAGATCTACTGTCTCTATTATATTATGACAGACCAGCTAGATCTACTGTCTCTATTATATTATGACAGACCAGCTAGATCTACTGTCTCTATTATATTATGACAGACCAGCTAGATCTACTGTCTCTATTATATTATGACAGACCAGCTAGATCTACTGTCTCTATTATATTATGACAGACCAGCTAGATCTACTGTCTCTATTATATTATGACAGACCAGCTAGATCTACTGTCTCTATTATATTATGACAGACCAGCTAGATCTACTGTCTCTATTATATTATGACAGACCAGCTAGATCTACTGTCTCTATTATATTATGACAGACCAGCTAGATCTACTGTCTCTATTATATTATGACAGACCAGCTAGATCTACTGTCTCTATTATATTATGACAGACCAGCTAGATCTACTGTCTCTATTATATTATGACAGACCAGCTAGATCTACTGTCTCTATTATATTATGACAGACCAGCTAGATCTACTGTCTCTATTATATTATGACAGACCAGCTAGATCTACTGTCTCTATTATATTATGACAGACCAGCTAGATCTACTGTCTCTATTATATTATGACAGACCAGCTAGATCTACTGTCTCTATTATATTATGACAGACCAGCTAGATCTACTGTCTCTATTATATTATGACAGACCAGCTAGATCTACTGTCTCTATTATATTATGACAGACCAGCTAGATCTACTGTCTCTATTATATTATGACAGACCAGCTAGATCTACTGTCTCTATTATATTATGACAGACCAGCTAGATCTACTGTCTCTATTATATTATGACAGACCAGCTAGATCTACTGTCTCTATTATATTATGACAGACCAGCTAGATCTACTGTCTCTATTATATTATGACAGACCAGCTAGATCTACTGTCTCTATTATATTATGACAGACCAGCTAGATCTACTGTCTCTATTATATTATGACAGACCAGCTAGATCTACTGTCTCTATTATATTATGACAGACCAGCTAGATCTACTGTCTCTATTATATTATGACAGACCAGCTAGATCTACTGTCTCTATTATATTATGACAGACCAGCTAGATCTACTGTCTCTATTATATTATGACAGACCAGCTAGATCTACTGTCTCTATTATATTATGACAGACCAGCTAGATCTACTGTCTCTATTATATTATGACAGACCAGCTAGATCTACTGTCTCTATTATATTATGACAGACCAGCTAGATCTACTGTCTCTATTATATTATGACAGACCAGCTAGATCTACTGTCTCTATTATATTATGACAGACCAGCTAGATCTACTGTCTCTATTATATTATGACAGACCAGCTAGATCTACTGTCTCTATTATATTATGACAGACCAGCTAGATCTACTGTCTCTATTATATTATGACAGACCAGCTAGATCTACTGTCTCTATTATATTATGACAGACCAGCTAGATCTACTGTCTCTATTATATTATGACAGACCAGCTAGATCTACTGTCTCTATTATATTATGACAGACCAGCTAGATCTACTGTCTCTATTATATTATGACAGACCAGCTAGATCTACTGTCTCTATTATATTATGACAGACCAGCTAGATCTACTGTCTCTATTATATTATGACAGACCAGCTAGATCTACTGTCTCTATTATATTATGACAGACCAGCTAGATCTACTGTCTCTATTATATTATGACAGACCAGCTAGATCTACTGTCTCTATTATATTATGACAGACCAGCTAGATCTACTGTCTCTATTATATTATGACAGACCAGCTAGATCTACTGTCTCTATTATATTATGACAGACCAGCTAGATCTACTGTCTCTATTATATTATGACAGACCAGCTAGATCTACTGTCTCTATTATATTATGACAGACCAGCTAGATCTACTGTCTCTATTATATTATGACAGACCAGCTAGATCTACTGTCTCTATTATATTATGACAGACCAGCTAGATCTACTGTCTCTATTATATTATGACAGACCAGCTAGATCTACTGTCTCTATTATATTATGACAGACCAGCTAGATCTACTGTCTCTATTATATTATGACAGACCAGCTAGATCTACTGTCTCTATTATATTATGACAGACCAGCTAGATCTACTGTCTCTATTATATTATGACAGACCAGCTAGATCTACTGTCTCTATTATATTATGACAGACCAGCTAGATCTACTGTCTCTATTATATTATGACAGACCAGCTAGATCTACTGTCTCTATTATATTATGACAGACCAGCTAGATCTACTGTCTCTATTATATTATGACAGACCAGCTAGATCTACTGTCTCTATTATATTATGACAGACCAGCTAGATCTACTGTCTCTATTATATTATGACAGACCAGCTAGATCTACTGTCTCTATTATATTATGACAGACCAGCTAGATCTACTGTCTCTATTATATTATGACAGACCAGCTAGATCTACTGTCTCTATTATATTATGACAGACCAGCTAGATCTACTGTCTCTATTATATTATGACAGACCAGCTAGATCTACTGTCTCTATTATATTATGACAGACCAGCTAGATCTACTGTCTCTATTATATTATGACAGACCAGCTAGATCTACTGTCTCTATTATATTATGACAGACCAGCTAGATCTACTGTCTCTATTATATTATGACAGACCAGCTAGATCTACTGTCTCTATTATATTATGACAGACCAGCTAGATCTACTGTCTCTATTATATTATGACAGACCAGCTAGATCTACTGTCTCTATTATATTATGACAGACCAGCTAGATCTACTGTCTCTATTATATTATGACAGACCAGCTAGATCTACTGTCTCTATTATATTATGACAGACCAGCTAGATCTACTGTCTCTATTATATTATGACAGACCAGCTAGATCTACTGTCTCTATTATATTATGACAGACCAGCTAGATCTACTGTCTCTATTATATTATGACAGACCAGCTAGATCTACTGTCTCTATTATATTATGACAGACCAGCTAGATCTACTGTCTCTATTATATTATGACAGACCAGCTAGATCTACTGTCTCTATTATATTATGACAGACCAGCTAGATCTACTGTCTCTATTATATTATGACAGACCAGCTAGATCTACTGTCTCTATTATATTATGACAGACCAGCTAGATCTACTGTCTCTATTATATTATGACAGACCAGCTAGATCTACTGTCTCTATTATATTATGACAGACCAGCTAGATCTACTGTCTCTATTATATTATGACAGACCAGCTAGATCTACTGTCTCTATTATATTATGACAGACCAGCTAGATCTACTGTCTCTATTATATTATGACAGACCAGCTAGATCTACTGTCTCTATTATATTATGACAGACCAGCTAGATCTACTGTCTCTATTATATTATGACAGACCAGCTAGATCTACTGTCTCTATTATATTATGACAGACCAGCTAGATCTACTGTCTCTATTATATTATGACAGACCAGCTAGATCTACTGTCTCTATTATATTATGACAGACCAGCTAGATCTACTGTCTCTATTATATTATGACAGACCAGCTAGATCTACTGTCTCTATTATATTATGACAGACCAGCTAGATCTACTGTCTCTATTATATTATGACAGACCAGCTAGATCTACTGTCTCTATTATATTATGACAGACCAGCTAGATCTACTGTCTCTATTATATTATGACAGACCAGCTAGATCTACTGTCTCTATTATATTATGACAGACCAGCTAGATCTACTGTCTCTATTATATTATGACAGACCAGCTAGATCTACTGTCTCTATTATATTATGACAGACCAGCTAGATCTACTGTCTCTATTATATTATGACAGACCAGCTAGATCTACTGTCTCTATTATATTATGACAGACCAGCTAGATCTACTGTCTCTATTATATTATGACAGACCAGCTAGATCTACTGTCTCTATTATATTATGACAGACCAGCTAGATCTACTGTCTCTATTATATTATGACAGACCAGCTAGATCTACTGTCTCTATTATATTATGACAGACCAGCTAGATCTACTGTCTCTATTATATTATGACAGACCAGCTAGATCTACTGTCTCTATTATATTATGACAGACCAGCTAGATCTACTGTCTCTATTATATTATGACAGACCAGCTAGATCTACTGTCTCTATTATATTATGACAGACCAGCTAGATCTACTGTCTCTATTATATTATGACAGACCAGCTAGATCTACTGTCTCTATTATATTATGACAGACCAGCTAGATCTACTGTCTCTATTATATTATGACAGACCAGCTAGATCTACTGTCTCTATTATATTATGACAGACCAGCTAGATCTACTGTCTCTATTATATTATGACAGACCAGCTAGATCTACTGTCTCTATTATATTATGACAGACCAGCTAGATCTACTGTCTCTATTATATTATGACAGACCAGCTAGATCTACTGTCTCTATTATATTATGACAGACCAGCTAGATCTACTGTCTCTATTATATTATGACAGACCAGCTAGATCTACTGTCTCTATTATATTATGACAGACCAGCTAGATCTACTGTCTCTATTATATTATGACAGACCAGCTAGATCTACTGTCTCTATTATATTATGACAGACCAGCTAGATCTACTGTCTCTATTATATTATGACAGACCAGCTAGATCTACTGTCTCTATTATATTATGACAGACCAGCTAGATCTACTGTCTCTATTATATTATGACAGACCAGCTAGATCTACTGTCTCTATTATATTATGACAGACCAGCTAGATCTACTGTCTCTATTATATTATGACAGACCAGCTAGATCTACTGTCTCTATTATATTATGACAGACCAGCTAGATCTACTGTCTCTATTATATTATGACAGACCAGCTAGATCTACTGTCTCTATTATATTATGACAGACCAGCTAGATCTACTGTCTCTATTATATTATGACAGACCAGCTAGATCTACTGTCTCTATTATATTATGACAGACCAGCTAGATCTACTGTCTCTATTATATTATGACAGACCAGCTAGATCTACTGTCTCTATTATATTATGACAGACCAGCTAGATCTACTGTCTCTATTATATTATGACAGACCAGCTAGATCTACTGTCTCTATTATATTATGACAGACCAGCTAGATCTACTGTCTCTATTATATTATGACAGACCAGCTAGATCTACTGTCTCTATTATATTATGACAGACCAGCTAGATCTACTGTCTCTATTATATTATGACAGACCAGCTAGATCTACTGTCTCTATTATATTATGACAGACCAGCTAGATCTACTGTCTCTATTATATTATGACAGACCAGCTAGATCTACTGTCTCTATTATATTATGACAGACCAGCTAGATCTACTGTCTCTATTATATTATGACAGACCAGCTAGATCTACTGTCTCTATTATATTATGACAGACCAGCTAGATCTACTGTCTCTATTATATTATGACAGACCAGCTAGATCTACTGTCTCTATTATATTATGACAGACCAGCTAGATCTACTGTCTCTATTATATTATGACAGACCAGCTAGATCTACTGTCTCTATTATATTATGACAGACCAGCTAGATCTACTGTCTCTATTATATTATGACAGACCAGCTAGATCTACTGTCTCTATTATATTATGACAGACCAGCTAGATCTACTGTCTCTATTATATTATGACAGACCAGCTAGATCTACTGTCTCTATTATATTATGACAGACCAGCTAGATCTACTGTCTCTATTATATTATGACAGACCAGCTAGATCTACTGTCTCTATTATATTATGACAGACCAGCTAGATCTACTGTCTCTATTATATTATGACAGACCAGCTAGATCTACTGTCTCTATTATATTATGACAGACCAGCTAGATCTACTGTCTCTATTATATTATGACAGACCAGCTAGATCTACTGTCTCTATTATATTATGACAGACCAGCTAGATCTACTGTCTCTATTATATTATGACAGACCAGCTAGATCTACTGTCTCTATTATATTATGACAGACCAGCTAGATCTACTGTCTCTATTATATTATGACAGACCAGCTAGATCTACTGTCTCTATTATATTATGACAGACCAGCTAGATCTACTGTCTCTATTATATTATGACAGACCAGCTAGATCTACTGTCTCTATTATATTATGACAGACCAGCTAGATCTACTGTCTCTATTATATTATGACAGACCAGCTAGATCTACTGTCTCTATTATATTATGACAGACCAGCTAGATCTACTGTCTCTATTATATTATGACAGACCAGCTAGATCTACTGTCTCTATTATATTATGACAGACCAGCTAGATCTACTGTCTCTATTATATTATGACAGACCAGCTAGATCTACTGTCTCTATTATATTATGACAGACCAGCTAGATCTACTGTCTCTATTATATTATGACAGACCAGCTAGATCTACTGTCTCTATTATATTATGACAGACCAGCTAGATCTACTGTCTCTATTATATTATGACAGACCAGCTAGATCTACTGTCTCTATTATATTATGACAGACCAGCTAGATCTACTGTCTCTATTATATTATGACAGACCAGCTAGATCTACTGTCTCTATTATATTATGACAGACCAGCTAGATCTACTGTCTCTATTATATTATGACAGACCAGCTAGATCTACTGTCTCTATTATATTATGACAGACCAGCTAGATCTACTGTCTCTATTATATTATGACAGACCAGCTAGATCTACTGTCTCTATTATATTATGACAGACCAGCTAGATCTACTGTCTCTATTATATTATGACAGACCAGCTAGATCTACTGTCTCTATTATATTATGACAGACCAGCTAGATCTACTGTCTCTATTATATTATGACAGACCAGCTAGATCTACTGTCTCTATTATATTATGACAGACCAGCTAGATCTACTGTCTCTATTATATTATGACAGACCAGCTAGATCTACTGTCTCTATTATATTATGACAGACCAGCTAGATCTACTGTCTCTATTATATTATGACAGACCAGCTAGATCTACTGTCTCTATTATATTATGACAGACCAGCTAGATCTACTGTCTCTATTATATTATGACAGACCAGCTAGATCTACTGTCTCTATTATATTATGACAGACCAGCTAGATCTACTGTCTCTATTATATTATGACAGACCAGCTAGATCTACTGTCTCTATTATATTATGACAGACCAGCTAGATCTACTGTCTCTATTATATTATGACAGACCAGCTAGATCTACTGTCTCTATTATATTATGACAGACCAGCTAGATCTACTGTCTCTATTATATTATGACAGACCAGCTAGATCTACTGTCTCTATTATATTATGACAGACCAGCTAGATCTACTGTCTCTATTATATTATGACAGACCAGCTAGATCTACTGTCTCTATTATATTATGACAGACCAGCTAGATCTACTGTCTCTATTATATTATGACAGACCAGCTAGATCTACTGTCTCTATTATATTATGACAGACCAGCTAGATCTACTGTCTCTATTATATTATGACAGACCAGCTAGATCTACTGTCTCTATTATATTATGACAGACCAGCTAGATCTACTGTCTCTATTATATTATGACAGACCAGCTAGATCTACTGTCTCTATTATATTATGACAGACCAGCTAGATCTACTGTCTCTATTATATTATGACAGACCAGCTAGATCTACTGTCTCTATTATATTATGACAGACCAGCTAGATCTACTGTCTCTATTATATTATGACAGACCAGCTAGATCTACTGTCTCTATTATATTATGACAGACCAGCTAGATCTACTGTCTCTATTATATTATGACAGACCAGCTAGATCTACTGTCTCTATTATATTATGACAGACCAGCTAGATCTACTGTCTCTATTATATTATGACAGACCAGCTAGATCTACTGTCTCTATTATATTATGACAGACCAGCTAGATCTACTGTCTCTATTATATTATGACAGACCAGCTAGATCTACTGTCTCTATTATATTATGACAGACCAGCTAGATCTACTGTCTCTATTATATTATGACAGACCAGCTAGATCTACTGTCTCTATTATATTATGACAGACCAGCTAGATCTACTGTCTCTATTATATTATGACAGACCAGCTAGATCTACTGTCTCTATTATATTATGACAGACCAGCTAGATCTACTGTCTCTATTATATTATGACAGACCAGCTAGATCTACTGTCTCTATTATATTATGACAGACCAGCTAGATCTACTGTCTCTATTATATTATGACAGACCAGCTAGATCTACTGTCTCTATTATATTATGACAGACCAGCTAGATCTACTGTCTCTATTATATTATGACAGACCAGCTAGATCTACTGTCTCTATTATATTATGACAGACCAGCTAGATCTACTGTCTCTATTATATTATGACAGACCAGCTAGATCTACTGTCTCTATTATATTATGACAGACCAGCTAGATCTACTGTCTCTATTATATTATGACAGACCAGCTAGATCTACTGTCTCTATTATATTATGACAGACCAGCTAGATCTACTGTCTCTATTATATTATGACAGACCAGCTAGATCTACTGTCTCTATTATATTATGACAGACCAGCTAGATCTACTGTCTCTATTATATTATGACAGACCAGCTAGATCTACTGTCTCTATTATATTATGACAGACCAGCTAGATCTACTGTCTCTATTATATTATGACAGACCAGCTAGATCTACTGTCTCTATTATATTATGACAGACCAGCTAGATCTACTGTCTCTATTATATTATGACAGACCAGCTAGATCTACTGTCTCTATTATATTATGACAGACCAGCTAGATCTACTGTCTCTATTATATTATGACAGACCAGCTAGATCTACTGTCTCTATTATATTATGACAGACCAGCTAGATCTACTGTCTCTATTATATTATGACAGACCAGCTAGATCTACTGTCTCTATTATATTATGACAGACCAGCTAGATCTACTGTCTCTATTATATTATGACAGACCAGCTAGATCTACTGTCTCTATTATATTATGACAGACCAGCTAGATCTACTGTCTCTATTATATTATGACAGACCAGCTAGATCTACTGTCTCTATTATATTATGACAGACCAGCTAGATCTACTGTCTCTATTATATTATGACAGACCAGCTAGATCTACTGTCTCTATTATATTATGACAGACCAGCTAGATCTACTGTCTCTATTATATTATGACAGACCAGCTAGATCTACTGTCTCTATTATATTATGACAGACCAGCTAGATCTACTGTCTCTATTATATTATGACAGACCAGCTAGATCTACTGTCTCTATTATATTATGACAGACCAGCTAGATCTACTGTCTCTATTATATTATGACAGACCAGCTAGATCTACTGTCTCTATTATATTATGACAGACCAGCTAGATCTACTGTCTCTATTATATTATGACAGACCAGCTAGATCTACTGTCTCTATTATATTATGACAGACCAGCTAGATCTACTGTCTCTATTATATTATGACAGACCAGCTAGATCTACTGTCTCTATTATATTATGACAGACCAGCTAGATCTACTGTCTCTATTATATTATGACAGACCAGCTAGATCTACTGTCTCTATTATATTATGACAGACCAGCTAGATCTACTGTCTCTATTATATTATGACAGACCAGCTAGATCTACTGTCTCTATTATATTATGACAGACCAGCTAGATCTACTGTCTCTATTATATTATGACAGACCAGCTAGATCTACTGTCTCTATTATATTATGACAGACCAGCTAGATCTACTGTCTCTATTATATTATGACAGACCAGCTAGATCTACTGTCTCTATTATATTATGACAGACCAGCTAGATCTACTGTCTCTATTATATTATGACAGACCAGCTAGATCTACTGTCTCTATTATATTATGACAGACCAGCTAGATCTACTGTCTCTATTATATTATGACAGACCAGCTAGATCTACTGTCTCTATTATATTATGACAGACCAGCTAGATCTACTGTCTCTATTATATTATGACAGACCAGCTAGATCTACTGTCTCTATTATATTATGACAGACCAGCTAGATCTACTGTCTCTATTATATTATGACAGACCAGCTAGATCTACTGTCTCTATTATATTATGACAGACCAGCTAGATCTACTGTCTCTATTATATTATGACAGACCAGCTAGATCTACTGTCTCTATTATATTATGACAGACCAGCTAGATCTACTGTCTCTATTATATTATGACAGACCAGCTAGATCTACTGTCTCTATTATATTATGACAGACCAGCTAGATCTACTGTCTCTATTATATTATGACAGACCAGCTAGATCTACTGTCTCTATTATATTATGACAGACCAGCTAGATCTACTGTCTCTATTATATTATGACAGACCAGCTAGATCTACTGTCTCTATTATATTATGACAGACCAGCTAGATCTACTGTCTCTATTATATTATGACAGACCAGCTAGATCTACTGTCTCTATTATATTATGACAGACCAGCTAGATCTACTGTCTCTATTATATTATGACAGACCAGCTAGATCTACTGTCTCTATTATATTATGACAGACCAGCTAGATCTACTGTCTCTATTATATTATGACAGACCAGCTAGATCTACTGTCTCTATTATATTATGACAGACCAGCTAGATCTACTGTCTCTATTATATTATGACAGACCAGCTAGATCTACTGTCTCTATTATATTATGACAGACCAGCTAGATCTACTGTCTCTATTATATTATGACAGACCAGCTAGATCTACTGTCTCTATTATATTATGACAGACCAGCTAGATCTACTGTCTCTATTATATTATGACAGACCAGCTAGATCTACTGTCTCTATTATATTATGACAGACCAGCTAGATCTACTGTCTCTATTATATTATGACAGACCAGCTAGATCTACTGTCTCTATTATATTATGACAGACCAGCTAGATCTACTGTCTCTATTATATTATGACAGACCAGCTAGATCTACTGTCTCTATTATATTATGACAGACCAGCTAGATCTACTGTCTCTATTATATTATGACAGACCAGCTAGATCTACTGTCTCTATTATATTATGACAGACCAGCTAGATCTACTGTCTCTATTATATTATGACAGACCAGCTAGATCTACTGTCTCTATTATATTATGACAGACCAGCTAGATCTACTGTCTCTATTATATTATGACAGACCAGCTAGATCTACTGTCTCTATTATATTATGACAGACCAGCTAGATCTACTGTCTCTATTATATTATGACAGACCAGCTAGATCTACTGTCTCTATTATATTATGACAGACCAGCTAGATCTACTGTCTCTATTATATTATGACAGACCAGCTAGATCTACTGTCTCTATTATATTATGACAGACCAGCTAGATCTACTGTCTCTATTATATTATGACAGACCAGCTAGATCTACTGTCTCTATTATATTATGACAGACCAGCTAGATCTACTGTCTCTATTATATTATGACAGACCAGCTAGATCTACTGTCTCTATTATATTATGACAGACCAGCTAGATCTACTGTCTCTATTATATTATGACAGACCAGCTAGATCTACTGTCTCTATTATATTATGACAGACCAGCTAGATCTACTGTCTCTATTATATTATGACAGACCAGCTAGATCTACTGTCTCTATTATATTATGACAGACCAGCTAGATCTACTGTCTCTATTATATTATGACAGACCAGCTAGATCTACTGTCTCTATTATATTATGACAGACCAGCTAGATCTACTGTCTCTATTATATTATGACAGACCAGCTAGATCTACTGTCTCTATTATATTATGACAGACCAGCTAGATCTACTGTCTCTATTATATTATGACAGACCAGCTAGATCTACTGTCTCTATTATATTATGACAGACCAGCTAGATCTACTGTCTCTATTATATTATGACAGACCAGCTAGATCTACTGTCTCTATTATATTATGACAGACCAGCTAGATCTACTGTCTCTATTATATTATGACAGACCAGCTAGATCTACTGTCTCTATTATATTATGACAGACCAGCTAGATCTACTGTCTCTATTATATTATGACAGACCAGCTAGATCTACTGTCTCTATTATATTATGACAGACCAGCTAGATCTACTGTCTCTATTATATTATGACAGACCAGCTAGATCTACTGTCTCTATTATATTATGACAGACCAGCTAGATCTACTGTCTCTATTATATTATGACAGACCAGCTAGATCTACTGTCTCTATTATATTATGACAGACCAGCTAGATCTACTGTCTCTATTATATTATGACAGACCAGCTAGATCTACTGTCTCTATTATATTATGACAGACCAGCTAGATCTACTGTCTCTATTATATTATGACAGACCAGCTAGATCTACTGTCTCTATTATATTATGACAGACCAGCTAGATCTACTGTCTCTATTATATTATGACAGACCAGCTAGATCTACTGTCTCTATTATATTATGACAGACCAGCTAGATCTACTGTCTCTATTATATTATGACAGACCAGCTAGATCTACTGTCTCTATTATATTATGACAGACCAGCTAGATCTACTGTCTCTATTATATTATGACAGACCAGCTAGATCTACTGTCTCTATTATATTATGACAGACCAGCTAGATCTACTGTCTCTATTATATTATGACAGACCAGCTAGATCTACTGTCTCTATTATATTATGACAGACCAGCTAGATCTACTGTCTCTATTATATTATGACAGACCAGCTAGATCTACTGTCTCTATTATATTATGACAGACCAGCTAGATCTACTGTCTCTATTATATTATGACAGACCAGCTAGATCTACTGTCTCTATTATATTATGACAGACCAGCTAGATCTACTGTCTCTATTATATTATGACAGACCAGCTAGATCTACTGTCTCTATTATATTATGACAGACCAGCTAGATCTACTGTCTCTATTATATTATGACAGACCAGCTAGATCTACTGTCTCTATTATATTATGACAGACCAGCTAGATCTACTGTCTCTATTATATTATGACAGACCAGCTAGATCTACTGTCTCTATTATATTATGACAGACCAGCTAGATCTACTGTCTCTATTATATTATGACAGACCAGCTAGATCTACTGTCTCTATTATATTATGACAGACCAGCTAGATCTACTGTCTCTATTATATTATGACAGACCAGCTAGATCTACTGTCTCTATTATATTATGACAGACCAGCTAGATCTACTGTCTCTATTATATTATGACAGACCAGCTAGATCTACTGTCTCTATTATATTATGACAGACCAGCTAGATCTACTGTCTCTATTATATTATGACAGACCAGCTAGATCTACTGTCTCTATTATATTATGACAGACCAGCTAGATCTACTGTCTCTATTATATTATGACAGACCAGCTAGATCTACTGTCTCTATTATATTATGACAGACCAGCTAGATCTACTGTCTCTATTATATTATGACAGACCAGCTAGATCTACTGTCTCTATTATATTATGACAGACCAGCTAGATCTACTGTCTCTATTATATTATGACAGACCAGCTAGATCTACTGTCTCTATTATATTATGACAGACCAGCTAGATCTACTGTCTCTATTATATTATGACAGACCAGCTAGATCTACTGTCTCTATTATATTATGACAGACCAGCTAGATCTACTGTCTCTATTATATTATGACAGACCAGCTAGATCTACTGTCTCTATTATATTATGACAGACCAGCTAGATCTACTGTCTCTATTATATTATGACAGACCAGCTAGATCTACTGTCTCTATTATATTATGACAGACCAGCTAGATCTACTGTCTCTATTATATTATGACAGACCAGCTAGATCTACTGTCTCTATTATATTATGACAGACCAGCTAGATCTACTGTCTCTATTATATTATGACAGACCAGCTAGATCTACTGTCTCTATTATATTATGACAGACCAGCTAGATCTACTGTCTCTATTATATTATGACAGACCAGCTAGATCTACTGTCTCTATTATATTATGACAGACCAGCTAGATCTACTGTCTCTATTATATTATGACAGACCAGCTAGATCTACTGTCTCTATTATATTATGACAGACCAGCTAGATCTACTGTCTCTATTATATTATGACAGACCAGCTAGATCTACTGTCTCTATTATATTATGACAGACCAGCTAGATCTACTGTCTCTATTATATTATGACAGACCAGCTAGATCTACTGTCTCTATTATATTATGACAGACCAGCTAGATCTACTGTCTCTATTATATTATGACAGACCAGCTAGATCTACTGTCTCTATTATATTATGACAGACCAGCTAGATCTACTGTCTCTATTATATTATGACAGACCAGCTAGATCTACTGTCTCTATTATATTATGACAGACCAGCTAGATCTACTGTCTCTATTATATTATGACAGACCAGCTAGATCTACTGTCTCTATTATATTATGACAGACCAGCTAGATCTACTGTCTCTATTATATTATGACAGACCAGCTAGATCTACTGTCTCTATTATATTATGACAGACCAGCTAGATCTACTGTCTCTATTATATTATGACAGACCAGCTAGATCTACTGTCTCTATTATATTATGACAGACCAGCTAGATCTACTGTCTCTATTATATTATGACAGACCAGCTAGATCTACTGTCTCTATTATATTATGACAGACCAGCTAGATCTACTGTCTCTATTATATTATGACAGACCAGCTAGATCTACTGTCTCTATTATATTATGACAGACCAGCTAGATCTACTGTCTCTATTATATTATGACAGACCAGCTAGATCTACTGTCTCTATTATATTATGACAGACCAGCTAGATCTACTGTCTCTATTATATTATGACAGACCAGCTAGATCTACTGTCTCTATTATATTATGACAGACCAGCTAGATCTACTGTCTCTATTATATTATGACAGACCAGCTAGATCTACTGTCTCTATTATAATATGACAGACCAGCTAGATCTACTGTCTCTATTATATTATGACAGACCAGCTAGATCTACTGTCTCTATTATATTTGACAGACCAGCTAGATCTACTGTCTCTATTATATTATGACAGACCAGCTAGATCTACTGTCTCTATTATATTATGACAGACCAGCTAGATCTACTGTCTCTATTATATATGACAGACCAGCTAGATCTACTGTCTCTATTATATTTATGACAGACCAGCTAGATCTACTGTCTCTATTATATTATGACAGACCAGCTAGATCTACTGTCTCTATTATAATATGACAGACCAGCTAGATCTACTGTCTCTATTATAATATGACAGACCAGCTAGATCTACTGTCTCTATTATATTATGACAGACAGCTAGATCTACTGTCTCTATTATATTATGACAGACCAGCTAGATCTACTGTCTCTATTATATTATGACAGACCAGCTAGATCTACTGTCTCTATTATATTATGACAGACCAGCTAGATCTACTGTCTATTATATTGACAGACCAGCTAG
>NW_022262489.1:0-30687 GCF_002021735.2 Oncorhynchus kisutch
CCAACCAGCTAGATCTACTGTCTCTATTATATTATGACAGACCAGCTAGATCTACGTCTCTATATATTATGACAGACCAGGCTAGATCTACTGTCTCTATTATTATGACAGACCAGCTAGATCTACTGTCTCTATTATATTATGACAGACCAGCTAGATCTACTGCTCTATGTCTCTATTATATTATTATGACAGACCAGCTAGATCTACTGTCTCTATTATATTATGACAGACCAGCTAGATCTACTGTCTCTATTATATTATGACAGACCAGCTAGATCTACTGTCTCTATATATTATGACAGACCAGCTAGATCTACTGTCTCTATTATATTATGACAGACCAGCTAGATCTACTGTCTCTATTATATTATGACAGACCAGCTAGATCTACTGTCTATTATATTATGACAGACCAGCTATAATCTACTGTCTCTATTATATTATGACAGACCAGCTAGATCTACTGTCTCTATTATATTATGACAGACCAGCTAGATCTACTGTCTCTATTATATATGACAGACCAGCTAGATCTACTGTCTCTATTATATATGACAGACCAGCTAGATCTACTGTCTCTATTATATTATGACAGACCAGCTAGATCTACTGTCTCTATTATATTATGACAGACCAGCTAGATCTACTGTCTCTATATATATGACAGACCAGCTAGATCTACTGTCTCTATTATATTATGACAGACCAGCTAGATCTACTGTCTCTATTATATTATGACAGACCAGCTAGATCTACTGTCTCTATTATATTATGACAGACCAGCTAGATCTACTGTCTCTATTATATTATGACAGACCAGCTAGATCTACTGTCTCTATTATATTATGACAGACCAGCTAGATCTACTGTCTCTATTATATTATGACAGACCAGCTAGATCTACTGTCTCTATTATATTATGACAGACCAGCTAGATCTACTGTCTCTATTATATTATGACAGACCAGCTAGATCTACTGTCTCTATTATATTATGACAGACCAGCTAGATCTACTGTCTCTATTATATTATGACAGACCAGCTAGATCTACTGTCTCTATTATATTATGACAGACCAGCTAGATCTACTGTCTCTATTATATTATGACAGACCAGCTAGATCTACTGTCTCTATTATATTATGACAGACCAGCTAGATCTACTGTCTCTATTATATTATGACAGACCAGCTAGATCTACTGTCTCTATTATATTATGACAGACCAGCTAGATCTACTGTCTCTATTATATTATGACAGACCAGCTAGATCTACTGTCTCTATTATATTATGACAGACCAGCTAGATCTACTGTCTCTATTATATTATGACAGACCAGCTAGATCTACTGTCTCTATTATATTATGACAGACCAGCTAGATCTACTGTCTCTATTATATTATGACAGACCAGCTAGATCTACTGTCTCTATATATTATGACAGACCAGCTAGATCTACTGTCTCTTTATATTATGACAGACCAGCTAGATCTACTGTCTCTATTATATTATGACAGACCAGCTAGATCTACTGTCTCTATTATATTATGACAGACCAGCTAGATCTACTGTCTCTATTATATTATGACAGACCAGCTAGATCTACTGTCTCTATTATATTATGACAGACCAGCTAGATCTACTGTCTCTATTATATTATGACAGACCAGCTAGATCTACTGTCTCTATTATATTATGACAGACCAGCTAGATCTACTGTCTCTATTATATTATGACAGACCAGCTAGATCTACTGTCTCTATTATATTATGACAGACCAGCTAGATCTACTGTCTCTATTATATTATGACAGACCAGCTAGATCTACTGTCTCTATTATATATATGACAGACCAGCTAGATCTACTGTCTCTATTATATTATGACAGACCAGCTAGATCTACTGTCTCTATTATATTATGACAGACCAGCTAGATCTACTGTCTCTATTATTATGACAGACCAGCTAGATCTACTGTCTCTATTATATTATGACAGACCAGCTAGATCTACTGTCTCTATTATATTATGACAGACCAGCTAGATCTACTGTCTCTATTATATTATGACAGACCAGCTAGATCTACTGTCTCTATTATATTATGACAGACCAGCTAGATCTACTGTCTCTATTATATTATGACAGACCAGCTAGATCTACTGTCTCTATTATATTATGACAGACCAGCTAGATCTACTGTCTCTATTATATTATGACAGACCAGCTAGATCTACTGTCTCTATTATATTATGACAGACCAGCTAGATCTACTGTCTCTATTATATTATGACAGACCAGCTAGATCTACTGTCTCTATTATATTATGACAGACCAGCTAGATCTACTGTCTCTATTATATTATGACAGACCAGCTAGATCTACTGTCTCTATTATATTATGACAGACCAGCTAGATCTACTGTCTCTATTATATTATGACAGACCAGCTAGATCTACTGTCTCTATTATATTATGACAGACCAGCTAGATCTACTGTCTCTATTATATTATGACAGACCAGCTAGATCTACTGTCTCTATTATATTATGACAGACCAGCTAGATCTACTGTCTCTATTATATTATGACAGACCAGCTAGATCTACTGTCTCTATTATATTATGACAGACCAGCTAGATCTACTGTCTCTATTATATTATGACAGACCAGCTAGATCTACTGTCTCTATTATATTATGACAGACCAGCTAGATCTACTGTCTCTATTATATTATGACAGACCAGCTAGATCTACTGTCTCTATTATATTATGACAGACCAGCTAGATCTACTGTCTCTATTATATTATGACAGACCAGCTAGATCTACTGTCTCTATTATATTATGACAGACCAGCTAGATCTACTGTCTCTATTATATTATGACAGACCAGCTAGATCTACTGTCTCTATTATATTATGACAGACCAGCTAGATCTACTGTCTCTATTATATTATGACAGACCAGCTAGATCTACTGTCTCTATTATATTATGACAGACCAGCTAGATCTACTGTCTCTCTATTATATTATGACAGACCAGCTAGATCTACTGTCTCTATTATATTATGACAGACCAGCTAGATCTACTGTCTCTATTATATTATGACAGACCAGCTAGATCTACTGTCTCTATTATATTATGACAGACCAGCTAGATCTACTGTCTCTATTATATTATGACAGACCAGCTAGATCTACTGTCTCTATTATATTATGACAGACCAGCTAGATCTACTGTCTCTATTATAATATGACAGACCAGCTAGATCTACTGTCTCTATTATATTATGACAGACCAGCTAGATCTACTGTCTCTATTATATTATGACAGACCAGCTAGATCTACTGTCTCTATTATATTATGACAGACCAGCTAGATCTACTGTCTCTATTATATTATGACAGACCAGCTAGATCTACTGTCTCTATTATATATATGACAGACCAGCTAGATCTACTGTCTCTATTATATTATGACAGACCAGCTAGATCTACTGTCTCTATTATATTATGACAGACCAGCTAGATCTACTGTCTCTATTATATTATGACAGACCAGCTAGATCTACTGTCTCTATTATATATGACAGACCAGCTAGATCTACTGTCTCTATTATATTATGACAGACCAGCTAGATCTACTGTCTCTATTATATTATGACAGACCAGCTAGATCTACTGTCTCTATTATATTATGACAGACCAGCTAGATCTACTGTCTCTATTATATTATGACAGACCAGCTAGATCTACTGTCTCTATTATATTATGACAGACCAGCTAGATCTACTGTCTCTATTATATGACAGACCAGCTAGATCTACTGTCTCTATTATATTATGACAGACCAGCTAGATCTACTGTCTCTATTATATTATGACAGACCAGCTAGATCTACTGTCTCTATTATATTATGACAGACCAGCTAGATCTACTGTCTCTATTATATTATGACAGACCAGCTAGATCTACTGTCTCTATTATATTATGACAGACCAGCTAGATCTACTGTCTCTATTATATTATGACAGACCAGCTAGATCTACTGTCTCTATTATATTATGACAGACCAGCTAGATCTACTGTCTCTATTATATTATGACAGACCAGCTAGATCTACTGTCTCTATTATATTATGACAGACCAGCTAGATCTACTGTCTCTATTATATTATGACAGACCAGCTAGATCTACTGTCTCTATTATATTATGACAGACCAGCTAGATCTACTGTCTCTATTATATTATGACAGACCAGCTAGATCTACTGTCTCTATTCTATATATATGACAGACCAGCTAGATCTACTGTCTCTATTATATTATGACAGACCAGCTAGATCTACTGTCTCTATTATATTATGACAGACCAGCTAGATCTACTGTCTCTATTATATTATGACAGACCAGCTAGATCTACTGTCTCTATTATATATATGACAGACCAGCTAGATCTACTGTCTCTATTATTATGACAGACCAGCTAGATCTACTGTCTCTATTATATTATGACAGACCAGCTAGATCTACTGTCTCTATTATATTATGACAGACCAGCTAGATCTACTGTCTCTATTATATTATGACAGACCAGCTAGATCTACTGTCTCTATTATATTATGACAGACCAGCTAGATCTACTGTCTCTATTATATTATGACAGACCAGCTAGATCTACTGTCTCTATTATATTATGACAGACCAGCTAGATCTACTGTCTCTATTATATTATGACAGACCAGCTAGATCTACTGTCTCTATTATATTATGACAGACCAGCTAGATCTACTGTCTCTATTATATGACAGACCAGCTAGATCTACTGTCTCTATTATATTATGACAGACCAGCTAGATCTACTGTCTCTATTATATTATGACAGACCAGCTAGATCTACTGTCTCTATTATATTATGACAGACCAGCTAGATCTACTGTCTCTATTATATTATGACAGACCAGCTAGATCTACTGTCTCTATTATATATATGACAGACCAGCTAGATCTACTGTCTCTATTATATATGACAGACCAGCTAGATCTACTGTCTCTATTATATTATGACAGACCAGCTAGATCTACTGTCTCTATTATATTATGACAGACCAGCTAGATCTACTGTCTCTATTATAATATGACAGACCAGCTAGATCTACTGTCTCTATTATATTATGACAGACCAGCTAGATCTACTGTCTCTATTATATTATGACAGACCAGCTAGATCTACTGTCTCTATTATATTATGACAGACCAGCTAGATCTACTGTCTCTATTATATTATGACAGACCAGCTAGATCTACTGTCTCTATTATATTATGACAGACCAGCTAGATCTACTGTCTCTATTATATTATGACAGACCAGCTAGATCTACTGTCTCTATTATATTATGACAGACCAGCTAGATCTACTGTCTCTATTATATTATGACAGACCAGCTAGATCTACTGTCTCTATTATATTATGACAGACCAGCTAGATCTACTGTCTCTATTATATTATGACAGACCAGCTAGATCTACTGTCTCTATTATATTATGACAGACCAGCTAGATCTACTGTCTCTATTATTATATTATGACAGACCAGCTAGATCTACTGTCTCTATTATAATATGACAGACCAGCTAGATCTACTGTCTCTATTATATTATGACAGACCAGCTAGATCTACTGTCTCTATTATATTATGACAGACCAGCTAGATCTACTGTCTCTATTATATTATGACAGACCAGCTAGATCTACTGTCTCTATTATATTATGACAGACCAGCTAGATCTACTGTCTCTATTATATTATGACAGACCAGCTAGATCTACTGTCTCTATTATATTATGACAGACCAGCTAGATCTACTGTCTCTATTATATTATGACAGACCAGCTAGATCTACTGTCTCTATTATATTATGACAGACCAGCTAGATCTACTGTCTCTATTATATTATGACAGACCAGCTAGATCTACTGTCTCTATTATATTATGACAGACCAGCTAGATCTACTGTCTCTATTATATTATGACAGACCAGCTAGATCTACTGTCTCTATTATATTATGACAGACCAGCTAGATCTACTGTCTCTATTATATTTGACAGACCAGCTAGATCTACTGTCTCTATTATATTATGACAGACCAGCTAGATCTACTGTCTCTATTATATTATGACAGACCAGCTAGATCTACTGTCTCTATTATATTATGACAGACCAGCTAGATCTACTGTCTCTATTATATATATGACAGACAAGCTAGATCTACTGTCTCTATTATTTATGACAGACCAGCTAGATCTACTGTCTCTATGTCTCTATTATATTATGACAGACCAGCTAGATCTACTGTCTCTATTATATTATGACAGACCAGCTAGATCTACTGTCTCTATTATATTATGACAGACCAGCTAGATCTACTGTCTCTATTATATTATGACAGACCAGCTAGATCTACTGTCTCTATTATATAATGACAGACCAGCTAGATCTACTGTCTCTATTATATTATGACAGACCAGCTAGATCTACTGTCTCTATTATATGACAGACCAGCTAGATCTACTGTCTCTATTATATTATGACAGACCAGCTAGATCTACTGTCTCTATTATATTATGACAGACCAGCTAGATCTACTGTCTCTATTATATTATGACAGACCAGCTAGATCTACTGTCTCTATTATATTATGACAGACCAGCTAGATCTACTGTGTCTCTATTATATTATGACAGACCAGCTAGATCTACTGTCTCTATTATATTATGACAGACCAGCTAGATCTACTGTCTCTATTATAATATGACAGACCAGCTAGATCTACTGTCTCTATTATATTATGACAGACCAGCTAGATCTACTGTCTCATTATATTATGACAGACCAGCTAGATCTACTGTCTCTATTATAATTTGACAGACCAGCTAGATCTACTGTCTCTATTATATTATGACAGACCAGCTAGATCTACTGTCTCTATTATATATGACAGACCAGCTAGATCTACTGTCTCTATTATATTATGACAGACCAGCTAGATCTACTGTCTCTATTATATTATGACAGACCAGCTAGATCTACTGTCTCTATTATATTATGACAGACCAGCTAGATCTACTGTCTCTATTATATTATGACAGACCAGCTAGATCTACTGTCTCTATTATATTATGACAGACCAGCTAGATCTACTGTCTCTATTATATTATGACAGACCAGCTAGATCTACTGTCTCTATGTCTCTATTATATTATGACAGACCAGCTAGATCTACTGTCTCTATTATATTATGACAGACCAGCTAGATCTACTGTCTCTATTATATAATGACAGACCAGCTAGATCTACTGTCTCTATTATATTATGACAGACCAGCTAGATCTACTGTCTCTATTATATAATGACAGACCAGCTAGATCTACTGTCTCTATTATATTATGACAGACCAGCTAGATCTACTGTCTCTATTATATGACAGACCAGCTAGATCTACTGTCTCTATTATATTATGACAGACCAGCTAGATCTACTGTCTCTATTATATTATGACAGACCAGCTAGATCTACTGTCTCTATTATATTATGACAGACCAGCTAGATCTACTGTCTCTATTATATTATGACAGACCAGCTAGATTACTGTCTCTATGTCTCTATTATATTATGACAGACCAGCTAGATCTACTGTCTCTATTATAATATGACAGACCAGCTAGATCTACTGTCTCTATTATAATATGACAGACCAGCTAGATCTACTGTCTCTATTATATTATGACAGACCAGCTAGATCTACTGTCTCTATTATATTATGACAGACCAGCTAGATCTACTGTCTCTATTATAATTTGACAGACCAGCTAGATCTACTGTCTCTATTATATTATGACAGACCAGCTAGATCTACTGTCTCTATTATATTATGACAGACCAGCTAGATCTACTGTGTCTATTATATTATGACAGACCAGCTAGATCTACTGTCTCTATTATATTATGACAGACCAGCTAGATCTACTGTCTCTATATATTATGACAGACCAGCTAGATCTACTGTCTCTATTATATTATGACAGACCAGCTAGATCTACTGTCTCTATTATATTATGACAGACCAGCTAGATCTACTGTCTCTATTATATTATGACAGACCAGCTAGATCTACTGTGTCTAAAATATTAAGACAGTCCAGGTAGATCTGCTGTCTCTATTGTATTATGACAGACCAGCTAGATCTACTGTCTCTAATATATTATGACAGACCAGCTAGATCTACTGTCTCTATTATATTATGAGAGACCAGCTAGATCTACTGTCTCTATTATATTATGACAGACCAGCTAGATCTACTGTCTCTATTGTATTATGACAGACCAGCTAGATCTACTGTCTCTATTATATTATGACAGACCAGCTAGATCTACTGTCTCTATTGTACTATGACAGACGAGCTAGATCTACTGTCTCTATTCTAATTGACAGACCAGGTAGATCTACTGTCTCTATTATATTATGACAGACCAGCTAGATCTACTGTCTCTATGTCTCTAATATATTATGACAGACCGCTACATCTAATGTCTCTATTATTTCATGACAGACCAGCTAGATCTACTGTCTCTATGTCTCTATTATATTATGACAGACCAGCTAGATCTACTGTCTCTATGTACTATGCAGACCAGGTAGATCTACTGTCTCTATTATATAATGACAGACCAACTAGATCTACTGTCTCTATTATATTATGACAGACCAGGTAGATATACTGTTTCTATTATATAATGACAGACCAGCTAGATCTACTGTCTCTGTTATATTATGACAGACCAGCTATAGCTACTGTCTCTATTATATTATGACAGACCAGGTAGATCTACTGTCACAGATTCCAAGAACACAGGATGAGATGTTACTATCCTTTGTGCAAGCACTTCCAAGAGTTAATGAACAGTGAGCCTGGTGAAATTTGGGGAGCGCATTGTCAGTAGTGTACCTTTGGTTCCAAGGGTGTTTCGGCCTTTCACACTATACATCCTCCCCAAAGGCGGCCAGCGACAGGGTGATCAATCCTACGCTTGCGTCCCATTCCCAAATAGTCATAGGAGTTGCCTTGTTGATAATAGCCAACATCCCATGGGACTATGCATGGCAGGGGCGTCCTCCTCCCTGAGTCAAGCATTGTTGACTGCATACCTCCTGGCCCTCTCACTTCGGGGCCCAGCTGGGGTCTTTCCTCTTCATCCAGAGCCACTGACTGCTGCCTTCTGCCGCCTCCGATACAGCTTTGATTGCCGAACGCTGACTCTGGCCCTTAATTCCAAGGTCTCTAAGCAGTCTGGTTGTAGATGTTGCCACAAAACCTCTGCAGCCCACCTCCACTGGTCGGACTTCTGTGTTCCAGCCATGATGCCGTGCTTCGGCAGCTAGATCGCATAGATGCTGATAGATGCAGATGCTTTCGCTCATAAGCCTCATCTACTGAGTCCTCCCAGGGTACTGTGAGCTCAATGATGAAGACCTTCTTGAGCGAACGGGACCAGAGCACCATGTCAGGTCTTAGGGTGGTGGTTGCGATCTCCGGAGGAAACACAAGTTGTCGGCCAATGTCAGCTAGCATTTTCCATTTTCCAAGCGCAGCTGGTCTCGCTCTAATGGTGTCGAGCCGCGCTTCGGTGGTTTAGCCCCTTCGCGGACAAAGTTTGTCCGTAAGGGTGTGATGCTGCTGGGGGTGGTAGGGAGTTGGTGGCAGCTCGCTTGTCCTCCAGGGCGGACGCAAGGTTTTTAAGGACTTGGTTGTGACGCCAAGTGTAGCGTCCTTGGGTGAGGCTTGTTTTACACCCCGTGAGAATGTGCCTGAGGTTGGCTGGCATGGAACAGAGGGCACAGTCCGGATCTTCACCATACCATTGGTGAAGATTAACTGGAGTTGGAAGGACGTCATATGTTGCTCTGATGGAAAAGCTCAACCGCCTCGCTTCCATGGCCCACAGATCCTTCCAGCTGATCTTCCTCTTCTCCACACTGTCCCATCGAGTCCACTGTCCCTGTTTGGCAAGAGAAACTGCCTTGGCCCGGCCCACCTTGCAGCCTCCTCCTGATGGCGTACTTCCTGCACTACCATCTTCTGCCGCTCTGGTGCAGTGGCCTTACTCCAAGCAGCACGGCTAGTTAGCCCAAGGCCTCCTCTCCCTTGCTGAACATGACCCACAATGTCAGCATGTCTGAGGGCTGCTGTTGCCTCCTGGACTGCTTTTCCTGGCCTCCATTTGCGCCCAGTTGCCAAGGTCGGCGCGTTGTTGCTCACCACTGGGTCTCGAGATTCATTCAGTGTCATCTGGAGCCTGGTTTTTGAACACTTGAATTCCTCTGTTAGACTGGTGAGGGCAGCTTGAGGACACCATCTCCATAGAGGCCGATGGTGGTAAGGCATCGTGGAACTCCGAGCCACTTCTTTAAGTAGCCTATGACTCCTCTTTCCATCTTCTCCACTGTTGAGATTGGAACCTCATACACTGCTAAGGGCCACAACACCCGGGGTAGGAGACCAAACTGCAGACACCAGGCCTTTAATTTTCCAGGTAGCTGGGTGTTGTCGATGGACTGTAGGCTACTACTGATGTCTTTGCGCAGCTGTTGCACCTGGTCTTTGTCCTTCAGGCTTGCATCATACCACCTTCCAAGGCTTTTTACCGGCTGCTCAGACACTGTTGGGATTTGGTCATCTCCGATGAAGAATTTCAGGTCAGAGAGTACTCCCTTCACAATCGAGATGCTGCGTGACTTGGATGGTTTAATCTTCATACGGGCCCAGCTGATGTTCTCCTCGAGTTTTCTGAGCAGTCTCCTGGTGCATGGGACAGTGGTAGTCAATGTTGTAATGTCGTCCATGTAGGCTCTGAGTGGAGGGAGGCGGAAACCAGAGTCGACTAGCTGTCCACCATAATATAATAGAGACAATAGATCTAGCTGGTCTGTCATAATATAATAGAGACAGTAGATCTAGCTGGTCTGTCATAATAGAGACAGTAGATCTAGCTGGTCTGTCATAATATAATAGAGACAGTAGATCTAGCTGGTCTGTCATAATATAATAGAGACAGTAGATCTAGCTGGTCTGTCATAATATAATAGAGACAGTAGATCTAGCTGGTCTGTCATAATATAATAGAGACAGTAGATCTAGCTGGTCTGTCATAATATAATAGAGACAGTAGATCTAGCTGGTCTGTCATAATATAATAGAGACAGTAGATCTAGCTGGTCTGTCATAATATAATAGAGACAGTAGATCTAGCTGGTCTGTCATAATAAATAGAGACAGTAGATCTAGCTGGTCTGTCATAATATAATAGAGACAGTAGATCTAGCTGGTCTGTCATAATATAATAGAGACAGTAGATCTAGCTGGTCTGTCATAATATAATAGAGACAGTAGATCTAGCTGGTCTGTCATAATATAATAGAGACAGTAGATCTAGCTGGTCTGTCATAATATAATAGAGACAGTAGATCTAGCTGGTCTGTCATAATATAATAGAGACAGTAGATCTAGCTGGTCTGTCATAATATAATAGAGACAGTAGATCTAGCTGGTCTGTCATAATATAATAGAGACAGTAGATCTAGCTGGTCTGTCATAATATAATAGAGACAGTAGATCTAGCTGGTCTGTCATAATATAATAGAGACAGTAGATCTAGCTGGTCTGTCATAATATAATAGAGACAGTAGATCTAGCTGGTCTGTCATAATATAATAGAGACAGTAGATCTAGCTGGTCTGTCATAATATAATAGAGACAGTAGATCTAGCTGGTCTGTCATAATATAATAGAGACAGTAGATCTAGCTGGTCTGTCATAATATAATAGAGACAGTAGATCTAGCTGGTCTGTCATAATATAATAGAGACAGTAGATCTAGCTGGTCTGTCATAATATAATAGAGACAGTAGATCTAGCTGGTCTGTCATAATATAATAGAGACAGTAGATCTAGCTGGTCTGTCATAATATAATAGAGACAGTAGATCTAGCTGGTCTGTCATAATATAATAGAGACAGTAGATCTAGCTGGTCTGTCATAATATAATAGAGACAGTAGATCTAGCTGGTCTGTCATAATATAATAGAGACAGTAGATCTAGCTGGTCTGTCATAATATAATAGAGACAGTAGATCTAGCTGGTCTGTCATAATATAATAGAGACAGTAGATCTAGCTGGTCTGTCATAATATAATAGAGACAGTAGATCTAGCTGGTCTGTCATAATATAATAGAGACAGTAGATCTAGCTGGTCTGTCATAATATAATAGAGACAGTAGATCTAGCTGGTCTGTCATAATATAATAGAGACAGTAGATCTAGCTGGTCTGTCATAATATAATAGAGACAGTAGATCTAGCTGGTCTGTCATAATATAATAGAGACAGTAGATCTAGCTGGTCTGTCATAATATAATAGAGACAGTAGATCTAGCTGGTCTGTCATAATATAATAGAGACAGTAGATCTAGCTGGTCTGTCATAATATAATAGAGACAGTAGATCTAGCTGGTCTGTCATAATATAATAGAGACAGTAGATCTAGCTGGTCTGTCATAATATAATAGAGACAGTAGATCTAGCTGGTCTGTCATAATATAATAGAGACAGTAGATCTAGCTGGTCTGTCATAATATAATAGAGACAGTAGATCTAGCTGGTCTGTCATAATATAATAGAGACAGTAGATCTAGCTGGTCTGTCATAATATAATAGAGACAGTAGATCTAGCTGGTCTGTCATAATATAATAGAGACAGTAGATCTAGCTGGTCTGTCATAATATAATAGAGACAGTAGATCTAGCTGGTCTGTCATAATATAATAGAGACAGTAGATCTAGCTGGTCTGTCATAATATAATAGAGACAGTAGATCTAGCTGGTCTGTCATAATATAATAGAGACAGTAGATCTAGCTGGTCTGTCATAATATAATAGAGACAGTAGATCTAGCTGGTCTGTCATAATATAATAGAGACAGTAGATCTAGCTGGTCTGTCATAATATAATAGAGACAGTAGATCTAGCTGGTCTGTCATAATATAATAGAGACAGTAGATCTAGCTGGTCTGTCATAATATAATAGAGACAGTAGATCTAGCTGGTCTGTCATAATATAATAGAGACAGTAGATCTAGCTGGTCTGTCATAATATAATAGAGACAGTAGATCTAGCTGGTCTGTCATAATATAATAGAGACAGTAGATCTAGCTGGTCTGTCATAATATAATAGAGACAGTAGATCTAGCTGGTCTGTCATAATATAATAGAGACAGTAGATCTAGCTGGTCTGTCATAATATAATAGAGACAGTAGATCTAGCTGGTCTGTCATAATATAATAGAGACAGTAGATCTAGCTGGTCTGTCATAATATAATAGAGACAGTAGATCTAGCTGGTCTGTCATAATATAATAGAGACAGTAGATCTAGCTGGTCTGTCATAATATAATAGAGACAGTAGATCTAGCTGGTCTGTCATAATATAATAGAGACAGTAGATCTAGCTGGTCTGTCATAATATAATAGAGACAGTAGATCTAGCTGGTCTGTCATAATATAATAGAGACAGTAGATCTAGCTGGTCTGTCATAATATAATAGAGACAGTAGATCTAGCTGGTCTGTCATAATATAATAGAGACAGTAGATCTAGCTGGTCTGTCATAATATAATAGAGACAGTAGATCTAGCTGGTCTGTCATAATATAATAGAGACAGTAGATCTAGCTGGTCTGTCATAATATAATAGAGACAGTAGATCTAGCTGGTCTGTCATAATATAATAGAGACAGTAGATCTAGCTGGTCTGTCATAATATAATAGAGACAGTAGATCTAGCTGGTCTGTCATAATATAATAGAGACAGTAGATCTAGCTGGTCTGTCATAATATAATAGAGACAGTAGATCTAGCTGGTCTGTCATAATATAATAGAGACAGTAGATCTAGCTGGTCTGTCATAATATAATAGAGACAGTAGATCTAGCTGGTCTGTCATAATATAATAGAGACAGTAGATCTAGCTGGTCTGTCATAATATAATAGAGACAGTAGATCTAGCTGGTCTGTCATAATATAATAGAGACAGTAGATCTAGCTGGTCTGTCATAATATAATAGAGACAGTAGATCTAGCTGGTCTGTCATAATATAATAGAGACAGTAGATCTAGCTGGTCTGTCATAATATAATAGAGACAGTAGATCTAGCTGGTCTGTCATAATATAATAGAGACAGTAGATCTAGCTGGTCTGTCATAATATAATAGAGACAGTAGATCTAGCTGGTCTGTCATAATATAATAGAGACAGTAGATCTAGCTGGTCTGTCATAATATAATAGAGACAGTAGATCTAGCTGGTCTGTCATAATATAATAGAGACAGTAGATCTAGCTGGTCTGTCATAATATAATAGAGACAGTAGATCTAGCTGGTCTGTCATAATATAATAGAGACAGTAGATCTAGCTGGTCTGTCATAATATAATAGAGACAGTAGATCTAGCTGGTCTGTCATAATATAATAGAGACAGTAGATCTAGCTGGTCTGTCATAATATAATAGAGACAGTAGATCTAGCTGGTCTGTCATAATATAATAGAGACAGTAGATCTAGCTGGTCTGTCATAATATAATAGAGACAGTAGATCTAGCTGGTCTGTCATAATATAATAGAGACAGTAGATCTAGCTGGTCTGTCATAATATAATAGAGACAGTAGATCTAGCTGGTCTGTCATAATATAATAGAGACAGTAGATCTAGCTGGTCTGTCATAATATAATAGAGACAGTAGATCTAGCTGGTCTGTCATAATATAATAGAGACAGTAGATCTAGCTGGTCTGTCATAATATAATAGAGACAGTAGATCTAGCTGGTCTGTCATAATATAATAGAGACAGTAGATCTAGCTGGTCTGTCATAATATAATAGAGACAGTAGATCTAGCTGGTCTGTCATAATATAATAGAGACAGTAGATCTAGCTGGTCTGTCATAATATAATAGAGACAGTAGATCTAGCTGGTCTGTCATAATATAATAGAGACAGTAGATCTAGCTGGTCTGTCATAATATAATAGAGACAGTAGATCTAGCTGGTCTGTCATAATATAATAGAGACAGTAGATCTAGCTGGTCTGTCATAATATAATAGAGACAGTAGATCTAGCTGGTCTGTCATAATATAATAGAGACAGTAGATCTAGCTGGTCTGTCATAATATAATAGAGACAGTAGATCTAGCTGGTCTGTCATAATATAATAGAGACAGTAGATCTAGCTGGTCTGTCATAATATAATAGAGACAGTAGATCTAGCTGGTCTGTCATAATATAATAGAGACAGTAGATCTAGCTGGTCTGTCATAATATAATAGAGACAGTAGATCTAGCTGGTCTGTCATAATATAATAGAGACAGTAGATCTAGCTGGTCTGTCATAATATAATAGAGACAGTAGATCTAGCTGGTCTGTCATAATATAATAGAGACAGTAGATCTAGCTGGTCTGTCATAATATAATAGAGACAGTAGATCTAGCTGGTCTGTCATAATATAATAGAGACAGTAGATCTAGCTGGTCTGTCATAATATAATAGAGACAGTAGATCTAGCTGGTCTGTCATAATATAATAGAGACAGTAGATCTAGCTGGTCTGTCATAATATAATAGAGACAGTAGATCTAGCTGGTCTGTCATAATATAATAGAGACAGTAGATCTAGCTGGTCTGTCATAATATAATAGAGACAGTAGATCTAGCTGGTCTGTCATAATATAATAGAGACAGTAGATCTAGCTGGTCTGTCATAATATAATAGAGACAGTAGATCTAGCTGGTCTGTCATAATATAATAGAGACAGTAGATCTAGCTGGTCTGTCATAATATAATAGAGACAGTAGATCTAGCTGGTCTGTCATAATATAATAGAGACAGTAGATCTAGCTGGTCTGTCATAATATAATAGAGACAGTAGATCTAGCTGGTCTGTCATAATATAATAGAGACAGTAGATCTAGCTGGTCTGTCATAATATAATAGAGACAGTAGATCTAGCTGGTCTGTCATAATATAATAGAGACAGTAGATCTAGCTGGTCTGTCATAATATAATAGAGACAGTAGATCTAGCTGGTCTGTCATAATATAATAGAGACAGTAGATCTAGCTGGTCTGTCATAATATAATAGAGACAGTAGATCTAGCTGGTCTGTCATAATATAATAGAGACAGTAGATCTAGCTGGTCTGTCATAATATAATAGAGACAGTAGATCTAGCTGGTCTGTCATAATATAATAGAGACAGTAGATCTAGCTGGTCTGTCATAATATAATAGAGACAGTAGATCTAGCTGGTCTGTCATAATATAATAGAGACAGTAGATCTAGCTGGTCTGTCATAATATAATAGAGACAGTAGATCTAGCTGGTCTGTCATAATATAATAGAGACAGTAGATCTAGCTGGTCTGTCATAATATAATAGAGACAGTAGATCTAGCTGGTCTGTCATAATATAATAGAGACAGTAGATCTAGCTGGTCTGTCATAATATAATAGAGACAGTAGATCTAGCTGGTCTGTCATAATATAATAGAGACAGTAGATCTAGCTGGTCTGTCATAATATAATAGAGACAGTAGATCTAGCTGGTCTGTCATAATATAATAGAGACAGTAGATCTAGCTGGTCTGTCATAATATAATAGAGACAGTAGATCTAGCTGGTCTGTCATAATATAATAGAGACAGTAGATCTAGCTGGTCTGTCATAATATAATAGAGACAGTAGATCTAGCTGGTCTGTCATAATATAATAGAGACAGTAGATCTAGCTGGTCTGTCATAATATAATAGAGACAGTAGATCTAGCTGGTCTGTCATAATATAATAGAGACAGTAGATCTAGCTGGTCTGTCATAATATAATAGAGACAGTAGATCTAGCTGGTCTGTCATAATATAATAGAGACAGTAGATCTAGCTGGTCTGTCATAATATAATAGAGACAGTAGATCTAGCTGGTCTGTCATAATATAATAGAGACAGTAGATCTAGCTGGTCTGTCATAATATAATAGAGACAGTAGATCTAGCTGGTCTGTCATAATATAATAGAGACAGTAGATCTAGCTGGTCTGTCATAATATAATAGAGACAGTAGATCTAGCTGGTCTGTCATAATATAATAGAGACAGTAGATCTAGCTGGTCTGTCATAATATAATAGAGACAGTAGATCTAGCTGGTCTGTCATAATATAATAGAGACAGTAGATCTAGCTGGTCTGTCATAATATAATAGAGACAGTAGATCTAGCTGGTCTGTCATAATATAATAGAGACAGTAGATCTAGCTGGTCTGTCATAATATAATAGAGACAGTAGATCTAGCTGGTCTGTCATAATATAATAGAGACAGTAGATCTAGCTGGTCTGTCATAATATAATAGAGACAGTAGATCTAGCTGGTCTGTCATAATATAATAGAGACAGTAGATCTAGCTGGTCTGTCATAATATAATAGAGACAGTAGATCTAGCTGGTCTGTCATAATATAATAGAGACAGTAGATCTAGCTGGTCTGTCATAATATAATAGAGACAGTAGATCTAGCTGGTCTGTCATAATATAATAGAGACAGTAGATCTAGCTGGTCTGTCATAATATAATAGAGACAGTAGATCTAGCTGGTCTGTCATAATATAATAGAGACAGTAGATCTAGCTGGTCTGTCATAATATAATAGAGACAGTAGATCTAGCTGGTCTGTCATAATATAATAGAGACAGTAGATCTAGCTGGTCTGTCATAATATAATAGAGACAGTAGATCTAGCTGGTCTGTCATAATATAATAGAGACAGTAGATCTAGCTGGTCTGTCATAATATAATAGAGACAGTAGATCTAGCTGGTCTGTCATAATATAATAGAGACAGTAGATCTAGCTGGTCTGTCATAATATAATAGAGACAGTAGATCTAGCTGGTCTGTCATAATATAATAGAGACAGTAGATCTAGCTGGTCTGTCATAATATAATAGAGACAGTAGATCTAGCTGGTCTGTCATAATATAATAGAGACAGTAGATCTAGCTGGTCTGTCATAATATAATAGAGACAGTAGATCTAGCTGGTCTGTCATAATATAATAGAGACAGTAGATCTAGCTGGTCTGTCATA
Organism: Oncorhynchus kisutch; assembly: GCF_002021735.2. NCBI lineage: Eukaryota > Metazoa > Chordata > Actinopteri > Salmoniformes > Salmonidae > Oncorhynchus > Oncorhynchus kisutch. The sequence continues at coordinate 18,236 of NW_022262489.1, forward strand.
ATATAATAGAGACAGTAGATCTAGCTGGTCTGTCATAATATAATAGAGACAGTAGATCTAGCTGGTCTGTCATAATATAATAGAGACAGTAGATCTAGCTGGTCTGTCATAATATAATAGAGACAGTAGATCTAGCTGGTCTGTCATAATATAATAGAGACAGTAGATCTAGCTGGTCTGTCATAATATAGTAGAGACAGTAGATCTAGCTGGTCTGTCATAATATAATAGAGACAGTAGATCTAGCTGGTCTGTCATATTATAATAGAGACAGTAGATCTAGCTGGTCTGTCATAATATAATTGTGACAATACAGAGGCGGATGCAAGATGCAAGCAACGATGGTTTAATGAATACAGTTTACAGCAGCAACAGGACAGACTGACTGTACTCAGATGGAATCCGACCCAGGGACTAGGGCGCATCTTCCGATGATAGCGTGCTGAGAAATCCAGGGGAGTGTGTCCGGATGTGTAGGAGGGAGCACAGCAGATAATCCACACAAGGGCGGTGAGAGATGAGTACGGACACACGACACAAACTCAGAGAAGTAACAACGATCTGACAACAAGAAACACTGGTTACAGAACATATAAAGGGAAGATAAGTGATTCCAGCTGGCACAGACAATCAGGCCGAGATTGGGAACCACGCCCACACAAACACGGGAGATGAGAGAGAGAGAGAGAGAGAGAGAGATGAGCAGTGGATTCATGAACCGTGACAATACCCCCCCCCCCTAGGAACGCCTCTTGGCGTTCCCAGGCGAATTTACCTGTCGATTGAAATCATCGATAAGGGAGTGATCCAGAATGTCCCTAGCAGGTACCCAACTTCTCTCCTCCGGGCCGTAACCCTCCCAGTCCACCAGGTACTGGAATCCGCGTCCCCTCCTTCTAGAGTCCAAAATACGATTGACAGAAAAGGTGGGTTCCCCATCAACAAGTCGTGGCGGCGGGGGAACCGGGACCGGCGGGTTAATGCGTGCCTGAAACACAGGTTTTATTTTAGACACATGAAAGGTAGGATGAATTCTCCTATACGCCGGAGGAAGCTTGAGCCGGACCGCCACCGGACTAATGATCCTGGTGACTTTGAACGGGCCGATAAATTTGGGGGCAAGCTTGTTCGAAACGGATCGGAGTGGAATGTTCTTAGTAGAAAGCCACACTCTTTGGCCAACGACGTATACCGGAGGCTTCGACCGGTGGCGATCGGCCTTAGCCTTGGTGCGCGCCCCCACCCGGAGAAGAGTCTCACGGGCTCTGCTCCATGCGTGACGGCACCTCTGGATGAAAGCGTGAGCGGAGGGAACAGTGACCTCGGACTCCGTACTGGGAAAGATAGGTGGCTGGTAACCTAAACTACACTCAAACGGAGAGAGACCCGTGGCTGCCACTGGCAACGAATTGTGAGCGTACTCAACCATAGAGAGTTGTTGACTCCAGGAAGAGGGATTCTTAGAAACCAAACATCGCAACACTCTCTCCAAATCTTGGTTGGCCCTCTCCGTTTGACCGTTGCTCTGGGGATGAAACCCTGAAGACAGGCTGACACTCGCTCCCAGTAACCTACAAAACTCTTGCCAAAACTTGGACACAAATTGGGGGCCCCCTGTCAGAAACTACGTCCATCGGCAGGCCATGTAAGCGAAAGACGTGATCCACGACAGTTACCGCTGTCTCCTTGGCAGATGGTAATTTAGGCAAGGGAATAAAATGAGCCGCCTTCGAGAACCGGTCCACCACGGTCAAAACAACCGTCTTGCCCTGGGAGGGCGGGAGGGCGGTAACAAAATCTAGCGCGATGTGGGACCAGGGTCTCGAAGGGACCGACAGCGGTTGGAGTAACCCATCTGGGGGTCGATTAGAAGTCTTCCCAGTGGCACAAACCGAGCAAGCCAAGACAAAACTGTGAATGTCACGAGCCATCAGTGGCCACCAAAAGCGTTGCTTAACCAAAAAGCTAGTGCGGCTGACTCCTGGATGACACGCTACGTTGGAGCAATGTCCCCACCGAATAACATCGGACCGACACCCCTCCGGCACAAACAACCGATTAGGCGGGCAACCGGGCGGAGGCGTTACCCCTTCTAAGGCCGTTTTGACCCTCGATTCAACCTCCCATGTGAGTGTGGAGACCACTAGGGTCCCGGGTAGGATGCACTCGGGAGTGGATGGGCGTTCGGAATGGTCAAAAATGCGAGAAAGGGAATCGGGTTTGACATTCTTGGAACCCGGGCGATACGAGAGAGAGAAGTCAAAACGTCCGAAAAAGAGTGCCCACCGCGCCTGCCTGGAGTTGAGTCGCTTGGCGGTTCTGATATATTCTAAATTCTTGTGATCGGTCCAAACTATAAAAGGTACCCCCGAACCCTCTAACCAATGGCGCCACTCCTCCAGTGCTAACTTCACTGCCAACAACTCTCTGTTGCCAATGTCGTAGTTGCGTTCCGCAGGTGATAACCGATGGGAAAGGAACGCGCAAGGGTGCATCTTGTCGTCAGAAGAGGAACGTTGGGAAAGTACCGCACCTACCCCCACCTCTGAAGCGTCCACCTCCACCACGAACTGACGCGAGGGATCGGGAGCTATGAGGATGGGAGCCGAAACAAAGCGGCTCTTGAGTTTGGTGAATGCAGCCTCGGCTGTATCGGACCACCTGAACGTCACTCTGGGGGAGGTTAAGGCGGTAAGAGGAGCGACTATCTGGCTAAAGTTGCGAACGAAACGCCGGTAGAAATTGGCGAATCCCAGAAACCTCTGTAGGGCCTTACGGGAATCTGGGCTTGGCCAATCCACCACAGCCTTAACCTTGTCAGGATCCATGCGAATACCTTCAGTCGAGACGATGTAACCTAGGAATGGAACGGATTGTGCATGAAAAATGCATTTCTCCGCCTTGACAAAAAGTCCATTCTCCAACAACCTCTGAAGCACTCGTCTGACGTGCTGAACGTGTTCCTGGAGAGAAGAAGAAAAAATCAGTATGTCATCCAGGTAAACATATATGAACTGATCAATCATATCTCTCAGCACGTCATTGACGAGTGCCTGGAAAACCGCTGGGGAGTTGGATAGCCCAAAAGGCATGACCAAATATTCGAAGTGCCCTCTGGGGGTGTTAAACGCGGTCTTCCATTCGTCCCCCCCCCTTATGCGAACCAAATGATATGCATTCCGTAAATCCAACTTAGTGAACACGGATGCTCCCTGTAACCTTTCAAAGGCTGAGGACATCAACGGTAAGGGATAGGTATTCTTCACTGTGATGTTATTCAACCCACGGTAATCAATGCAAGGACGCAGAGAACCGTCCTTCTTCCCCACAAAGAAGAACCCCGGCCCCCGCTGGAGAAGAGGAAGGACGAATGAATCCAGATGCCAGAGAATCAGAGATGTATCTCTCCATAGCCTCCCTCTCAGGAACAGAGAGTGAATATAACTTGCCTTTAGGCGGAGACTCACCTGGCAATAATTCTATTGCACAGTCATAGGGACGATGCGGAGGAAGAGAAGCAGCACGGGACTTACTGAACACCTCCTTCAGGTCGAGGTATTCAACGGGCACGTTAGACAAATCCACTGCCTCCTCTAGAAACACAGAATCAGACACAGACGAACAAGCAGACACCAAACAGGACTCAAGGCACTTGTTACTCCACATGGATATAGAGTTATGACCCCAGTCAACTCTGGGGTTGTGTTGGGTGAGCCAAGGGTGGCCGAGAACTAATGGTGCAAGGGGTGAGTCCATGAGTAGAAATGATAGTGTCTCAGTGTGATTGCCAGAAGTGATGAGTGTGATAGGTTCAGTGGTGTGAGAAATGTTAGGGAGTTCTTGACCATTGAGAGCGTTGACGGATATCTTGTGCGAGAGTGAGGTGATAGGAATCTGGAGTTTGTGAGCGAGCTTGAAGTCCATGAAATTACCCTCTGCTCCTGAATCCAGTAAGGCTTGGGTGTCGTGCGTGTGGGTGGCCCATCTTAGTCTTACCGGGAGGAGAGTAGATGATGAGGTCTTCTCTGTGGTGACACCACCCGATAGTAGCCTCATGCTTACTACCGGGCCTGATCTTTTACCGGGCAGGAGTGGATAAAGTGGCCCGCTCTACCACAGTAGAGACAGAGTCCTTGGGATCTCCGCCTCTCCCTCTCTTCCCGGGAGAGGCGAGCTCTCCCCAGCTGCATGGGTTCGTGAGCGGAGGCTGAACTGGCCGTGTTCCCGCCGCTGGCATGCCAGCCCTCCGTGTCGTTATACGGTCTGTTAGGGCATGCTCGGTGGCCAATACGACTCAGACGAGCGTCGACCCTCAAGGCTAGTTCCACTAGTCCATTTAAATTCCTGGGAAGGTCCAGAACATAAATCTCCTTCTGGATCCGGTCCTCCAGCCCATGCAGGAACATGTCCCACTGCGCCTCCTCGTTCCACTGACACTCTGCGGCCAGAGTGCGGAATTGGATGGAGTATTCCGATACTGAACGGTCTCCTTGGCGAAGGTCAGCGAGTAGTCTGGCCGCCTCCCTACCCGCCACGGCCCGATCGAAGACCCTTCTCATCTCCTCGGAGAGTGTCTGGAAAGAGGTGCAGCATGGGTCCTGGTTCGCCCACACCGCCGTTCCCCAAAGAGCCGCTTTGCCTGATAGCAGTGTGAGTACGAATGCTACCTTAGACTGTTCACGGTTGAAGGTCCGTGGCTGCAACGAGAATTGCATGGAACATCTCGTAAGAAAAGCTCTGCAATAGTCAGGATCACCTGAATAACCCTCTGGTGTCGGTAGCCGTGGCTCTAGCTGGGAATCCGGCTCTGGCGGGGCGGGTTGAACTGCCGGTGTAGGTGGCGCAGCGAGACCCCTCAGATGTTGTAATTGTTGGGTCAGCTGGGATACCTGCGTCACAAGGGCTTGTACTGCCTGACCTGTGCTGGAGATGTTCTCCTCTTGTTGATCCATTCTCGTGATACTGCGGGAAATGAATTCGGTCAGACTCGTTGAACTCGCTGCATCCATGGTCTGGTCAGATCGTTCTGTGACAATACAGAGGCGGATGCAAGATGCAAGCAACGATGGTTTAATGAATACAGTTTACAGCAGCAACAGGACAGACTGACTGTACTCAGACGGAATCCGACCCAGGGACTAGGGCGCATCTTCCGATGATAGCGTGCTGAGAAATCCAGGGGAGTGTGTCCGGATGTGTAGGAGGGAGCACAGCAGATAATCCACACAAGGGCGGTGAGAGATGAGTACGGACACACGACACAAACTCAGAGAAGTAACAACGATCTGACAACAAGAAACACTGGTTACAGAACATATAAAGGGAAGATAAGTGATTCCAGCTGGCACAGACAATCAGGCCGAGATTGGGAACCACGCCCACCCAAACACGGGAGAGAGAGAGAGAGAGAGAGAGAAGAGAGATGGAGGCAGTGGATTCATGAACCGTGACAATAATAGAGACAGTAGATCTACCTGCTGTCATAATATAGTAGAGACAGTAGATCTAGCTGGTCTATCATAATACAATAGAGACAGTAGATCTTTTCTGTCATAATATATTAGAGACAGTAGATCTAGCTGGTCTGTCATAATATAATGGAGATAGTAGATCTAGCTGGTATATCGTATTATAATAGATACATTAGACCTAGCTGGTGTGTCATAATATAATAGAGACAGTATATCTAGCTGGTCTGTCATAATATAATAGAGACAGTAGATCTAGCTGGTCTGTCATAATATAATAGAGACAGTAGATCTAGCTGGTCTGTCATAATACAATAGAGACAGTAGATCTACCTGGTCTGTCAAATTATAATAGAGACAGTAGATCTAGCTGGTCTGTCATAATATAATAGAGACAGTAGATCTAGCTGGTCTGTCATAATATAATAGAGACAGAGAGAGTAGATCTAGCTGGTCTGTCATAATAATAGAGACAGTAGATCTAGCTGGTCTGTCATAATATAATAGAGACAGTAGATCTAGCTGGTCTGTCATATATAATAGAGACAGTAGATCTAGCTGGTCTGTCATAATAATAGAGACAGTAGATCTAGCTGGTCTGTCATAATATAATAGAGACAGTAGATCTAGCTGGTCTGTCATAATATAATAGAGACAGTAGATCTAGCTGGTCTGTCATAATATAATAGAGACAGTAGATCTAGCTGGTCTGTCATAATATAATAGAGACAGTAGATCTAGCTGGTCTGTCATAATATAATAGAGACAGTAGATCTAGCTGGTCTGTCATAATATAATAGAGACAGTAGATCTAGCTGGTCTGTCATAATATAATAGAGACAGTAGATCTAGCTGGTCTGTCATAATATAATAGAGACAGTAGATCTAGCTGGTCTGTCATAATATAATAGAGACAGTAGATCTAGCTGGTCTGTCATAATATAATAGAGACAGTAGATCTAGCTGGTCTGTCATAATATAATAGAGACAGTAGATCTAGCTGGTCTGTCATAATATAATAGAGACAGTAGATCTAGCTGGTCTGTCATAATATAATAGAGACAGTAGATCTAGCTGGTCTGTCATAATATAATAGAGACAGTAGATCTAGCTGGTCTGTCATAATATAATAGAGACAGTAGATCTAGCTGGTCTGTCATAATATAATAGAGACAGTAGATCTAGCTGGTCTGTCATAATATAATAGAGACAGTAGATCTAGCTGGTCTGTCATAATATAATAGAGACAGTAGATCTAGCTGGTCTGTCATAATATAATAGAGACAGTAGATCTAGCTGGTCTGTCATAATATAATAGAGACAGTAGATCTAGCTGGTCTGTCATAATATAATAGAGACAGTAGATCTAGCTGGTCTGTCATAATAATAGAGACAGTAGATCTAGCTGGTCTGTCATAATATAATAGAGACAGTAGATCTAGCTGGTCTGTCATAATATAATAGAGACAGTAGATCTAGCTGGTCTGTCATAATATAATAGAGACAGTAGATCTAGCTGGTCTGTCATAATATAATAGAGACAGTAGATCTAGCTGGTCTGTCATAATATAATAGAGACAGTAGATCTAGCTGGTCTGTCATAATATAATAGAGACAGTAGATCTAGCTGGTCTGTCATAATATAATAGAGACAGTAGATCTAGCTGGTCTGTCATAATATAATAGAGACAGTAGATCTAGCTGGTCTGTCATAATATAATAGAGACAGTAGATCTAGCTGGTCTGTCATAATATAATAGAGACAGTAGATCTAGCTGGTCTGTCATAATATAATAGAGACAGTAGATCTAGCTGGTCTGTCATAATATAATAGAGACAGTAGATCTAGCTGGTCTGTCATAATATAATAGAGACAGTAGATCTAGCTGGTCTGTCATAATATAATAGAGACAGTAGATCTAGCTGGTCTGTCATAATATAATAGAGACAGTAGATCTAGCTGGTCTGTCATAATATAATAGAGACAGTAGATCTAGCTGGTCTGTCATAATATAATAGAGACAGTAGATCTAGCTGGTCTGTCATAATATAATAGAGACAGTAGATCTAGCTGGTCTGTCATAATATAATAGAGACAGTAGATCTAGCTGGTCTGTCATAATATAATAGAGACAGTAGATCTAGCTGGTCTGTCATAATATAATAGAGACAGTAGATCTAGCTGGTCTGTCATAATATAATAGAGACAGTAGATCTAGCTGGTCTGTCATAATATAATAGAGACAGTAGATCTAGCTGGTCTGTCATAATATAATAGAGACAGTAGATCTAGCTGGTCTGTCATAATATAATAGAGACAGTAGATCTAGCTGGTCTGTCATAATATAATAGAGACAGTAGATCTAGCTGGTCTGTCATAATATAATAGAGACAGTAGATCTAGCTGGTCTGTCATAATATAATAGAGACAGTAGATCTAGCTGGTCTGTCATAATATAATAGAGACAGTAGATCTAGCTGGTCTGTCATAATATAATAGAGACAGTAGATCTAGCTGGTCTGTCATAATATAATAGAGACAGTAGATCTAGCTGGTCTGTCATAATATAATAGAGACAGTAGATCTAGCTGGTCTGTCATAATATAATAGAGACAGTAGATCTAGCTGGTCTGTCATAATATAATAGAGACAGTAGATCTAGCTGGTCTGTCATAATATAATAGAGACAGTAGATCTAGCTGGTCTGTCATAATATAATAGAGACAGTAGATCTAGCTGGTCTGTCATAATATAATAGAGACAGTAGATCTAGCTGGTCTGTCATAATATAATAGAGACAGTAGATCTAGCTGGTCTGTCATAATATAATAGAGACAGTAGATCTAGCTGGTCTGTCATAATATAATAGAGACAGTAGATCTAGCTGGTCTGTCATAATATAATAGAGACAGTAGATCTAGCTGGTCTGTCATAATATAATAGAGACAGTAGATCTAGCTGGTCTGTCATAATATAATAGAGACAGTAGATCTAGCTGGTCTGTCATAATATAATAGAGACAGTAGATCTAGCTGGTCTGTCATAATATAATAGAGACAGTAGATCTAGCTGGTCTGTCATAATATAATAGAGACAGTAGATCTAGCTGGTCTGTCATAATATAATAGAGACAGTAGATCTAGCTGGTCTGTCATAATATAATAGAGACAGTAGATCTAGCTGGTCTGTCATAATATAATAGAGACAGTAGATCTAGCTGGTCTGTCATAATATAATAGAGACAGTAGATCTAGCTGGTCTGTCATAATATAATAGAGACAGTAGATCTAGCTGGTCTGTCATAATATAATAGAGACAGTAGATCTAGCTGGTCTGTCATAATATAATAGAGACAGTAGATCTAGCTGGTCTGTCATAATATAATAGAGACAGTAGATCTAGCTGGTCTGTCATAATATAATAGAGACAGTAGATCTAGCTGGTCTGTCATAATATAATAGAGACAGTAGATCTAGCTGGTCTGTCATAATATAATAGAGACAGTAGATCTAGCTGGTCTGTCATAATATAATAGAGACAGTAGATCTAGCTGGTCTGTCATAATATAATAGAGACAGTAGATCTAGCTGGTCTGTCATAATATAATAGAGACAGTAGATCTAGCTGGTCTGTCATAATATAATAGAGACAGTAGATCTAGCTGGTCTGTCATAATATAATAGAGACAGTAGATCTAGCTGGTCTGTCATAATATAATAGAGACAGTAGATCTAGCTGGTCTGTCATAATATAATAGAGACAGTAGATCTAGCTGGTCTGTCATAATATAATAGAGACAGTAGATCTAGCTGGTCTGTCATAATATAATAGAGACAGTAGATCTAGCTGGTCTGTCATAATATAATAGAGACAGTAGATCTAGCTGGTCTGTCATAATATAATAGAGACAGTAGATCTAGCTGGTCTGTCATAATATAATAGAGACAGTAGATCTAGCTGGTCTGTCATAATATAATAGAGACAGTAGATCTAGCTGGTCTGTCATAATATAATAGAGACAGTAGATCTAGCTGGTCTGTCATAATATAATAGAGACAGTAGATCTAGCTGGTCTGTCATAATATAATAGAGACAGTAGATCTAGCTGGTCTGTCATAATATAATAGAGACAGTAGATCTAGCTGGTCTGTCATAATATAATAGAGACAGTAGATCTAGCTGGTCTGTCATAATATAATAGAGACAGTAGATCTAGCTGGTCTGTCATAATATAATAGAGACAGTAGATCTAGCTGGTCTGTCATAATATAATAGAGACAGTAGATCTAGCTGGTCTGTCATAATATAATAGAGACAGTAGATCTAGCTGGTCTGTCATAATATAATAGAGACAGTAGATCTAGCTGGTCTGTCATAATATAATAGAGACAGTAGATCTAGCTGGTCTGTCATAATATAATAGAGACAGTAGATCTAGCTGGTCTGTCATAATATAATAGAGACAGTAGATCTAGCTGGTCTGTCATAATATAATAGAGACAGTAGATCTAGCTGGTCTGTCATAATATAATAGAGACAGTAGATCTAGCTGGTCTGTCATAATATAATAGAGACAGTAGATCTAGCTGGTCTGTCATAATATAATAGAGACAGTAGATCTAGCTGGTCTGTCATAATATAATAGAGACAGTAGATCTAGCTGGTCTGTCATAATATAATAGAGACAGTAGATCTAGCTGGTCTGTCATAATATAATAGAGACAGTAGATCTAGCTGGTCTGTCATAATATAATAGAGACAGTAGATCTAGCTGGTCTGTCATAATATAATAGAGACAGTAGATCTAGCTGGTCTGTCATAATATAATAGAGACAGTAGATCTAGCTGGTCTGTCATAATATAATAGAGACAGTAGATCTAGCTGGTCTGTCATAATATAATAGAGACAGTAGATCTAGCTGGTCTGTCATAATATAATAGAGACAGTAGATCTAGCTGGTCTGTCATAATATAATAGAGACAGTAGATCTAGCTGGTCTGTCATAATATAATAGAGACAGTAGATCTAGCTGGTCTGTCATAATATAATAGAGACAGTAGATCTAGCTGGTCTGTCATAATATAATAGAGACAGTAGATCTAGCTGGTCTGTCATAATATAATAGAGACAGTAGATCTAGCTGGTCTGTCATAATATAATAGAGACAGTAGATCTAGCTGGTCTGTCATAATATAATAGAGACAGTAGATCTAGCTGGTCTGTCATAATATAATAGAGACAGTAGATCTAGCTGGTCTGTCATAATATAATAGAGACAGTAGATCTAGCTGGTCTGTCATAATATAATAGAGACAGTAGATCTAGCTGGTCTGTCATAATATAATAGAGACAGTAGATCTAGCTGGTCTGTCATAATATAATAGAGACAGTAGATCTAGCTGGTCTGTCATAATATAATAGAGACAGTAGATCTAGCTGGTCTGTCATAATATAATAGAGACAGTAGATCTAGCTGGTCTGTCATAATATAATAGAGACAGTAGATCTAGCTGGTCTGTCATAATATAATAGAGACAGTAGATCTAGCTGGTCTGTCATAATATAATAGAGACAGTAGATCTAGCTGGTCTGTCATAATATAATAGAGACAGTAGATCTAGCTGGTCTGTCATAATATAATAGAGACAGTAGATCTAGCTGGTCTGTCATAATATAATAGAGACAGTAGATCTAGCTGGTCTGTCATAATATAATAGAGACAGTAGATCTAGCTGGTCTGTCATAATATAATAGAGACAGTAGATCTAGCTGGTCTGTCATAATATAATAGAGACAGTAGATCTAGCTGGTCTGTCATAATATAATAGAGACAGTAGATCTAGCTGGTCTGTCATAATATAATAGAGACAGTAGATCTAGCTGGTCTGTCATAATATAATAGAGACAGTAGATCTAGCTGGTCTGTCATAATATAATAGAGACAGTAGATCTAGCTGGTCTGTCATAATATAATAGAGACAGTAGATCTAGCTGGTCTGTCATAATATAATAGAGACAGTAGATCTAGCTGGTCTGTCATAATATAATAGAGACAGTAGATCTAGCTGGTCTGTCATAATATAATAGAGACAGTAGATCTAGCTGGTCTGTCATAATATAATAGAGACAGTAGATCTAGCTGGTCTGTCATAATATAATAGAGACAGTAGATCTAGCTGGTCTGTCATAATATAATAGAGACAGTAGATCTAGCTGGTCTGTCATAATATAATAGAGACAGTAGATCTAGCTGGTCTGTCATAATATAATAGAGACAGTAGATCTAGCTGGTCTGTCATAATATAATAGAGACAGTAGATCTAGCTGGTCTGTCATAATATAATAGAGACAGTAGATCTAGCTGGTCTGTCATAATATAATAGAGACAGTAGATCTAGCTGGTCTGTCATAATATAATAGAGACAGTAGATCTAGCTGGTCTGTCATAATATAATAGAGACAGTAGATCTAGCTGGTCTGTCATAATATAATAGAGACAGTAGATCTAGCTGGTCTGTCATAATATAATAGAGACAGTAGATCTAGCTGGTCTGTCATAATATAATAGAGACAGTAGATCTAGCTGGTCTGTCATAATATAATAGAGACAGTAGATCTAGCTGGTCTGTCATAATATAATAGAGACAGTAGATCTAGCTGGTCTGTCATAATATAATAGAGACAGTAGATCTAGCTGGTCTGTCATAATATAATAGAGACAGTAGATCTAGCTGGTCTGTCATAATATAATAGAGACAGTAGATCTAGCTGGTCTGTCATAATATAATAGAGACAGTAGATCTAGCTGGTCTGTCATAATATAATAGACAGTAGATCTAGCTGGTCTGTCATAAATAATAGAGACAGTAGATCTAGCTGGTCTGTCATAATATAATAGAGACAGTAGATCTAGCTGGTCTGTCATATATAATAGAGACAGTAGATCTAGCTGTCTGTCATATATAATAGAGACAGTAGATCT
>NW_022262490.1:0-38243 GCF_002021735.2 Oncorhynchus kisutch
AGCTAGATCTACTGTCTCTATTATATTATGACAGAACAGCTAGATCTACTGTCTCTATTATAATATGACAGACCAGCTAGATCTACTGTCTCTATTATATTATGACAGACCAGCTAGATCTACTGTCTCTATTATATTATGACAGACCAGCTAGATCTACTGTCTCTATTATATTATGACAGACCAGCTAGATCTACTGTCTCTATTATAATATGACAGACCAGCTAGATCTACTGTCTCTATTATAATATGACAGACCAGCTAGATCTACTGTCTCTATTATATTATGACAGACCAGCTAGATCTACTGTCTCTATTATATTATGACAGACCAGCTAGATCTACTGTCTCTATTATATTATGACAGACCAGCTAGATCTACTGTCTCTATTATAATTATGACAGACCAGCTAGATCTACTGTCTCTATTATATTATGACAGACCAGCTAGATCTACTGTCTCTATTATATTATGACAGACCAGCTAGATCTACTGTCTCTATTATATTATGACAGACCAGCTAGATCTACTGTCTCTATTATATTATGACAGACCAGCTAGATCTACTGTCTCTATTATATTATGACAGACCAGCTAGATCTACTGTCTCTATTATATTATGACAGACCAGCTAGATCTACTGTCTCTATTATATTATGACAGACCAGCTAGATCTACTGTCTCTATTATATTATGACAGACCAGCTAGATCTACTGTCTCTATTATATTATGACAGACCAGCTAGATCTACTGTCTCTATTATATTATGACAGACCAGCTAGATCTACTGTCTCTATTATATTATGACAGACCAGCTAGATCTACTGTCTCTATTATATTATGACAGACCAGCTAGATCTACTGTCTCTATTATATTATGACAGACCAGCTAGATCTACTGTCTCTATTATATTATGACAGACCAGCTAGATCTACTGTCTCTATTATATTATGACAGACCAGCTAGATCTACTGTCTCTATTATATTATGACAGACCAGCTAGATCTACTGTCTCTATTATATTATGACAGACCAGCTAGATCTACTGTCTCTATTATATTATGACAGACCAGCTAGATCTACTGTCTCTATTATATTATGACAGACCAGCTAGATCTACTGTCTCTATTATATTATGACAGACCAGCTAGATCTACTGTCTCTATTATATTATGACAGACCAGCTAGATCTACTGTCTCTATTATATTATGACAGACCAGCTAGATCTACTGTCTCTATTATATTATGACAGACCAGCTAGATCTACTGTCTCTATTATATTATGACAGACCAGCTAGATCTACTGTCTCTATTATATTATGACAGACCAGCTAGATCTACTGTCTCTATTATATTATGACAGACCAGCTAGATCTACTGTCTCTATTATATTATGACAGACCAGCTAGATCTACTGTCTCTATTATATTATGACAGACCAGCTAGATCTACTGTCTCTATTATATTATGACAGACCAGCTAGATCTACTGTCTCTATTATATTATGACAGACCAGCTAGATCTACTGTCTCTATTATATTATGACAGACCAGCTAGATCTACTGTCTCTATTATATTATGACAGACCAGCTAGATCTACTGTCTCTATTATATTATGACAGACCAGCTAGATCTACTGTCTCTATTATATTATGACAGACCAGCTAGATCTACTGTCTCTATTATATTATGACAGACCAGCTAGATCTACTGTCTCTATTATATTATGACAGACCAGCTAGATCTACTGTCTCTATTATATTATGACAGACCAGCTAGATCTACTGTCTCTATTATATTATGACAGACCAGCTAGATCTACTGTCTCTATTATATTATGACAGACCAGCTAGATCTACTGTCTCTATTATATTATGACAGACCAGCTAGATCTACTGTCTCTATTATATTATGACAGACCAGCTAGATCTACTGTCTCTATTATATTATGACAGACCAGCTAGATCTACTGTCTCTATTATATTATGACAGACCAGCTAGATCTACTGTCTCTATTATATTATGACAGACCAGCTAGATCTACTGTCTCTATTATATTATGACAGACCAGCTAGATCTACTGTCTCTATTATATTATGACAGACCAGCTAGATCTACTGTCTCTATTATATTATGACAGACCAGCTAGATCTACTGTCTCTATTATATTATGACAGACCAGCTAGATCTACTGTCTCTATTATATTATGACAGACCAGCTAGATCTACTGTCTCTATTATATTATGACAGACCAGCTAGATCTACTGTCTCTATTATATTATGACAGACCAGCTAGATCTACTGTCTCTATTATATTATGACAGACCAGCTAGATCTACTGTCTCTATTATATTATGACAGACCAGCTAGATCTACTGTCTCTATTATATTATGACAGACCAGCTAGATCTACTGTCTCTATTATATTATGACAGACCAGCTAGATCTACTGTCTCTATTATATTATGACAGACCAGCTAGATCTACTGTCTCTATTATATTATGACAGACCAGCTAGATCTACTGTCTCTATTATATTATGACAGACCAGCTAGATCTACTGTCTCTATTATATTATGACAGACCAGCTAGATCTACTGTCTCTATTATATTATGACAGACCAGCTAGATCTACTGTCTCTATTATATTATGACAGACCAGCTAGATCTACTGTCTCTATTATATTATGACAGACCAGCTAGATCTACTGTCTCTATTATATTATGACAGACCAGCTAGATCTACTGTCTCTATTATATTATGACAGACCAGCTAGATCTACTGTCTCTATTATATTATGACAGACCAGCTAGATCTACTGTCTCTATTATATTATGACAGACCAGCTAGATCTACTGTCTCTATTATATTATGACAGACCAGCTAGATCTACTGTCTCTATTATATTATGACAGACCAGCTAGATCTACTGTCTCTATTATATTATGACAGACCAGCTAGATCTACTGTCTCTATTATATTATGACAGACCAGCTAGATCTACTGTCTCTATTATATTATGACAGACCAGCTAGATCTACTGTCTCTATTATATTATGACAGACCAGCTAGATCTACTGTCTCTATTATATTATGACAGACCAGCTAGATCTACTGTCTCTATTATATTATGACAGACCAGCTAGATCTACTGTCTCTATTATATTATGACAGACCAGCTAGATCTACTGTCTCTATTATATTATGACAGACCAGCTAGATCTACTGTCTCTATTATATTATGACAGACCAGCTAGATCTACTGTCTCTATTATATTATGACAGACCAGCTAGATCTACTGTCTCTATTATATTATGACAGACCAGCTAGATCTACTGTCTCTATTATATTATGACAGACCAGCTAGATCTACTGTCTCTATTATATTATGACAGACCAGCTAGATCTACTGTCTCTATTATATTATGACAGACCAGCTAGATCTACTGTCTCTATTATATTATGACAGACCAGCTAGATCTACTGTCTCTATTATATTATGACAGACCAGCTAGATCTACTGTCTCTATTATATTATGACAGACCAGCTAGATCTACTGTCTCTATTATATTATGACAGACCAGCTAGATCTACTGTCTCTATTATATTATGACAGACCAGCTAGATCTACTGTCTCTATTATATTATGACAGACCAGCTAGATCTACTGTCTCTATTATATTATGACAGACCAGCTAGATCTACTGTCTCTATTATATTATGACAGACCAGCTAGATCTACTGTCTCTATTATATTATGACAGACCAGCTAGATCTACTGTCTCTATTATATTATGACAGACCAGCTAGATCTACTGTCTCTATTATATTATGACAGACCAGCTAGATCTACTGTCTCTATTATATTATGACAGACCAGCTAGATCTACTGTCTCTATTATATTATGACAGACCAGCTAGATCTACTGTCTCTATTATATTATGACAGACCAGCTAGATCTACTGTCTCTATTATATTATGACAGACCAGCTAGATCTACTGTCTCTATTATATTATGACAGACCAGCTAGATCTACTGTCTCTATTATATTATGACAGACCAGCTAGATCTACTGTCTCTATTATATTATGACAGACCAGCTAGATCTACTGTCTCTATTATATTATGACAGACCAGCTAGATCTACTGTCTCTATTATATTATGACAGACCAGCTAGATCTACTGTCTCTATTATATTATGACAGACCAGCTAGATCTACTGTCTCTATTATATTATGACAGACCAGCTAGATCTACTGTCTCTATTATATTATGACAGACCAGCTAGATCTACTGTCTCTATTATATTATGACAGACCAGCTAGATCTACTGTCTCTATTATATTATGACAGACCAGCTAGATCTACTGTCTCTATTATATTATGACAGACCAGCTAGATCTACTGTCTCTATTATATTATGACAGACCAGCTAGATCTACTGTCTCTATTATATTATGACAGACCAGCTAGATCTACTGTCTCTATTATATTATGACAGACCAGCTAGATCTACTGTCTCTATTATATTATGACAGACCAGCTAGATCTACTGTCTCTATTATATTATGACAGACCAGCTAGATCTACTGTCTCTATTATATTATGACAGACCAGCTAGATCTACTGTCTCTATTATATTATGACAGACCAGCTAGATCTACTGTCTCTATTATATTATGACAGACCAGCTAGATCTACTGTCTCTATTATATTATGACAGACCAGCTAGATCTACTGTCTCTATTATATTATGACAGACCAGCTAGATCTACTGTCTCTATTATATTATGACAGACCAGCTAGATCTACTGTCTCTATTATATTATGACAGACCAGCTAGATCTACTGTCTCTATTATATTATGACAGACCAGCTAGATCTACTGTCTCTATTATATTATGACAGACCAGCTAGATCTACTGTCTCTATTATATTATGACAGACCAGCTAGATCTACTGTCTCTATTATATTATGACAGACCAGCTAGATCTACTGTCTCTATTATATTATGACAGACCAGCTAGATCTACTGTCTCTATTATATTATGACAGACCAGCTAGATCTACTGTCTCTATTATATTATGACAGACCAGCTAGATCTACTGTCTCTATTATATTATGACAGACCAGCTAGATCTACTGTCTCTATTATATTATGACAGACCAGCTAGATCTACTGTCTCTATTATATTATGACAGACCAGCTAGATCTACTGTCTCTATTATATTATGACAGACCAGCTAGATCTACTGTCTCTATTATATTATGACAGACCAGCTAGATCTACTGTCTCTATTATATTATGACAGACCAGCTAGATCTACTGTCTCTATTATATTATGACAGACCAGCTAGATCTACTGTCTCTATTATATTATGACAGACCAGCTAGATCTACTGTCTCTATTATATTATGACAGACCAGCTAGATCTACTGTCTCTATTATATTATGACAGACCAGCTAGATCTACTGTCTCTATTATATTATGACAGACCAGCTAGATCTACTGTCTCTATTATATTATGACAGACCAGCTAGATCTACTGTCTCTATTATATTATGACAGACCAGCTAGATCTACTGTCTCTATTATATTATGACAGACCAGCTAGATCTACTGTCTCTATTATATTATGACAGACCAGCTAGATCTACTGTCTCTATTATATTATGACAGACCAGCTAGATCTACTGTCTCTATTATATTATGACAGACCAGCTAGATCTACTGTCTCTATTATATTATGACAGACCAGCTAGATCTACTGTCTCTATTATATTATGACAGACCAGCTAGATCTACTGTCTCTATTATATTATGACAGACCAGCTAGATCTACTGTCTCTATTATATTATGACAGACCAGCTAGATCTACTGTCTCTATTATATTATGACAGACCAGCTAGATCTACTGTCTCTATTATATTATGACAGACCAGCTAGATCTACTGTCTCTATTATATTATGACAGACCAGCTAGATCTACTGTCTCTATTATATTATGACAGACCAGCTAGATCTACTGTCTCTATTATATTATGACAGACCAGCTAGATCTACTGTCTCTATTATATTATGACAGACCAGCTAGATCTACTGTCTCTATTATATTATGACAGACCAGCTAGATCTACTGTCTCTATTATATTATGACAGACCAGCTAGATCTACTGTCTCTATTATATTATGACAGACCAGCTAGATCTACTGTCTCTATTATATTATGACAGACCAGCTAGATCTACTGTCTCTATTATATTATGACAGACCAGCTAGATCTACTGTCTCTATTATATTATGACAGACCAGCTAGATCTACTGTCTCTATTATATTATGACAGACCAGCTAGATCTACTGTCTCTATTATATTATGACAGACCAGCTAGATCTACTGTCTCTATTATATTATGACAGACCAGCTAGATCTACTGTCTCTATTATATTATGACAGACCAGCTAGATCTACTGTCTCTATTATATTATGACAGACCAGCTAGATCTACTGTCTCTATTATATTATGACAGACCAGCTAGATCTACTGTCTCTATTATATTATGACAGACCAGCTAGATCTACTGTCTCTATTATATTATGACAGACCAGCTAGATCTACTGTCTCTATTATATTATGACAGACCAGCTAGATCTACTGTCTCTATTATATTATGACAGACCAGCTAGATCTACTGTCTCTATTATATTATGACAGACCAGCTAGATCTACTGTCTCTATTATATTATGACAGACCAGCTAGATCTACTGTCTCTATTATATTATGACAGACCAGCTAGATCTACTGTCTCTATTATATTATGACAGACCAGCTAGATCTACTGTCTCTATTATATTATGACAGACCAGCTAGATCTACTGTCTCTATTATATTATGACAGACCAGCTAGATCTACTGTCTCTATTATATTATGACAGACCAGCTAGATCTACTGTCTCTATTATATTATGACAGACCAGCTAGATCTACTGTCTCTATTATATTATGACAGACCAGCTAGATCTACTGTCTCTATTATATTATGACAGACCAGCTAGATCTACTGTCTCTATTATATTATGACAGACCAGCTAGATCTACTGTCTCTATTATATTATGACAGACCAGCTAGATCTACTGTCTCTATTATATTATGACAGACCAGCTAGATCTACTGTCTCTATTATATTATGACAGACCAGCTAGATCTACTGTCTCTATTATATTATGACAGACCAGCTAGATCTACTGTCTCTATTATATTATGACAGACCAGCTAGATCTACTGTCTCTATTATATTATGACAGACCAGCTAGATCTACTGTCTCTATTATATTATGACAGACCAGCTAGATCTACTGTCTCTATTATATTATGACAGACCAGCTAGATCTACTGTCTCTATTATATTATGACAGACCAGCTAGATCTACTGTCTCTATTATATTATGACAGACCAGCTAGATCTACTGTCTCTATTATATTATGACAGACCAGCTAGATCTACTGTCTCTATTATATTATGACAGACCAGCTAGATCTACTGTCTCTATTATATTATGACAGACCAGCTAGATCTACTGTCTCTATTATATTATGACAGACCAGCTAGATCTACTGTCTCTATTATATTATGACAGACCAGCTAGATCTACTGTCTCTATTATATTATGACAGACCAGCTAGATCTACTGTCTCTATTATATTATGACAGACCAGCTAGATCTACTGTCTCTATTATATTATGACAGACCAGCTAGATCTACTGTCTCTATTATATTATGACAGACCAGCTAGATCTACTGTCTCTATTATATTATGACAGACCAGCTAGATCTACTGTCTCTATTATATTATGACAGACCAGCTAGATCTACTGTCTCTATTATATTATGACAGACCAGCTAGATCTACTGTCTCTATTATATTATGACAGACCAGCTAGATCTACTGTCTCTATTATATTATGACAGACCAGCTAGATCTACTGTCTCTATTATATTATGACAGACCAGCTAGATCTACTGTCTCTATTATATTATGACAGACCAGCTAGATCTACTGTCTCTATTATATTATGACAGACCAGCTAGATCTACTGTCTCTATTATATTATGACAGACCAGCTAGATCTACTGTCTCTATTATATTATGACAGACCAGCTAGATCTACTGTCTCTATTATATTATGACAGACCAGCTAGATCTACTGTCTCTATTATATTATGACAGACCAGCTAGATCTACTGTCTCTATTATATTATGACAGACCAGCTAGATCTACTGTCTCTATTATATTATGACAGACCAGCTAGATCTACTGTCTCTATTATATTATGACAGACCAGCTAGATCTACTGTCTCTATTATATTATGACAGACCAGCTAGATCTACTGTCTCTATTATATTATGACAGACCAGCTAGATCTACTGTCTCTATTATATTATGACAGACCAGCTAGATCTACTGTCTCTATTATATTATGACAGACCAGCTAGATCTACTGTCTCTATTATATTATGACAGACCAGCTAGATCTACTGTCTCTATTATATTATGACAGACCAGCTAGATCTACTGTCTCTATTATATTATGACAGACCAGCTAGATCTACTGTCTCTATTATATTATGACAGACCAGCTAGATCTACTGTCTCTATTATATTATGACAGACCAGCTAGATCTACTGTCTCTATTATATTATGACAGACCAGCTAGATCTACTGTCTCTATTATATTATGACAGACCAGCTAGATCTACTGTCTCTATTATATTATGACAGACCAGCTAGATCTACTGTCTCTATTATATTATGACAGACCAGCTAGATCTACTGTCTCTATTATATTATGACAGACCAGCTAGATCTACTGTCTCTATTATATTATGACAGACCAGCTAGATCTACTGTCTCTATTATATTATGACAGACCAGCTAGATCTACTGTCTCTATTATATTATGACAGACCAGCTAGATCTACTGTCTCTATTATATTATGACAGACCAGCTAGATCTACTGTCTCTATTATATTATGACAGACCAGCTAGATCTACTGTCTCTATTATATTATGACAGACCAGCTAGATCTACTGTCTCTATTATATTATGACAGACCAGCTAGATCTACTGTCTCTATTATATTATGACAGACCAGCTAGATCTACTGTCTCTATTATATTATGACAGACCAGCTAGATCTACTGTCTCTATTATATTATGACAGACCAGCTAGATCTACTGTCTCTATTATATTATGACAGACCAGCTAGATCTACTGTCTCTATTATATTATGACAGACCAGCTAGATCTACTGTCTCTATTATATTATGACAGACCAGCTAGATCTACTGTCTCTATTATATTATGACAGACCAGCTAGATCTACTGTCTCTATTATATTATGACAGACCAGCTAGATCTACTGTCTCTATTATATTATGACAGACCAGCTAGATCTACTGTCTCTATTATATTATGACAGACCAGCTAGATCTACTGTCTCTATTATATTATGACAGACCAGCTAGATCTACTGTCTCTATTATATTATGACAGACCAGCTAGATCTACTGTCTCTATTATATTATGACAGACCAGCTAGATCTACTGTCTCTATTATATTATGACAGACCAGCTAGATCTACTGTCTCTATTATATTATGACAGACCAGCTAGATCTACTGTCTCTATTATATTATGACAGACCAGCTAGATCTACTGTCTCTATTATATTATGACAGACCAGCTAGATCTACTGTCTCTATTATATTATGACAGACCAGCTAGATCTACTGTCTCTATTATATTATGACAGACCAGCTAGATCTACTGTCTCTATTATATTATGACAGACCAGCTAGATCTACTGTCTCTATTATATTATGACAGACCAGCTAGATCTACTGTCTCTATTATATTATGACAGACCAGCTAGATCTACTGTCTCTATTATATTATGACAGACCAGCTAGATCTACTGTCTCTATTATATTATGACAGACCAGCTAGATCTACTGTCTCTATTATATTATGACAGACCAGCTAGATCTACTGTCTCTATTATATTATGACAGACCAGCTAGATCTACTGTCTCTATTATATTATGACAGACCAGCTAGATCTACTGTCTCTATTATATTATGACAGACCAGCTAGATCTACTGTCTCTATTATATTATGACAGACCAGCTAGATCTACTGTCTCTATTATATTATGACAGACCAGCTAGATCTACTGTCTCTATTATATTATGACAGACCAGCTAGATCTACTGTCTCTATTATATTATGACAGACCAGCTAGATCTACTGTCTCTATTATATTATGACAGACCAGCTAGATCTACTGTCTCTATTATATTATGACAGACCAGCTAGATCTACTGTCTCTATTATATTATGACAGACCAGCTAGATCTACTGTCTCTATTATATTATGACAGACCAGCTAGATCTACTGTCTCTATTATATTATGACAGACCAGCTAGATCTACTGTCTCTATTATATTATGACAGACCAGCTAGATCTACTGTCTCTATTATATTATGACAGACCAGCTAGATCTACTGTCTCTATTATATTATGACAGACCAGCTAGATCTACTGTCTCTATTATATTATGACAGACCAGCTAGATCTACTGTCTCTATTATATTATGACAGACCAGCTAGATCTACTGTCTCTATTATATTATGACAGACCAGCTAGATCTACTGTCTCTATTATATTATGACAGACCAGCTAGATCTACTGTCTCTATTATATTATGACAGACCAGCTAGATCTACTGTCTCTATTATATTATGACAGACCAGCTAGATCTACTGTCTCTATTATATTATGACAGACCAGCTAGATCTACTGTCTCTATTATATTATGACAGACCAGCTAGATCTACTGTCTCTATTATATTATGACAGACCAGCTAGATCTACTGTCTCTATTATATTATGACAGACCAGCTAGATCTACTGTCTCTATTATATTATGACAGACCAGCTAGATCTACTGTCTCTATTATATTATGACAGACCAGCTAGATCTACTGTCTCTATTATATTATGACAGACCAGCTAGATCTACTGTCTCTATTATATTATGACAGACCAGCTAGATCTACTGTCTCTATTATATTATGACAGACCAGCTAGATCTACTGTCTCTATTATATTATGACAGACCAGCTAGATCTACTGTCTCTATTATATTATGACAGACCAGCTAGATCTACTGTCTCTATTATATTATGACAGACCAGCTAGATCTACTGTCTCTATTATATTATGACAGACCAGCTAGATCTACTGTCTCTATTATATTATGACAGACCAGCTAGATCTACTGTCTCTATTATATTATGACAGACCAGCTAGATCTACTGTCTCTATTATATTATGACAGACCAGCTAGATCTACTGTCTCTATTATATTATGACAGACCAGCTAGATCTACTGTCTCTATTATATTATGACAGACCAGCTAGATCTACTGTCTCTATTATATTATGACAGACCAGCTAGATCTACTGTCTCTATTATATTATGACAGACCAGCTAGATCTACTGTCTCTATTATATTATGACAGACCAGCTAGATCTACTGTCTCTATTATATTATGACAGACCAGCTAGATCTACTGTCTCTATTATATTATGACAGACCAGCTAGATCTACTGTCTCTATTATATTATGACAGACCAGCTAGATCTACTGTCTCTATTATATTATGACAGACCAGCTAGATCTACTGTCTCTATTATATTATGACAGACCAGCTAGATCTACTGTCTCTATTATATTATGACAGACCAGCTAGATCTACTGTCTCTATTATATTATGACAGACCAGCTAGATCTACTGTCTCTATTATATTATGACAGACCAGCTAGATCTACTGTCTCTATTATATTATGACAGACCAGCTAGATCTACTGTCTCTATTATATTATGACAGACCAGCTAGATCTACTGTCTCTATTATATTATGACAGACCAGCTAGATCTACTGTCTCTATTATATTATGACAGACCAGCTAGATCTACTGTCTCTATTATATTATGACAGACCAGCTAGATCTACTGTCTCTATTATATTATGACAGACCAGCTAGATCTACTGTCTCTATTATATTATGACAGACCAGCTAGATCTACTGTCTCTATTATATTATGACAGACCAGCTAGATCTACTGTCTCTATTATATTATGACAGACCAGCTAGATCTACTGTCTCTATTATATTATGACAGACCAGCTAGATCTACTGTCTCTATTATATTATGACAGACCAGCTAGATCTACTGTCTCTATTATATTATGACAGACCAGCTAGATCTACTGTCTCTATTATATTATGACATAGCAGCTAGATCTACTGTCTCTGTTATACAGTAGATCTGTTAGCTAGATCTACTGTCTCTATTATATTATGACAGACCAGCTAGATCTACTGTCTCTATTATATTATGACAAACCAGCTAGTTCTACTGGCTATGTTATATTGTGACAGACCAGCTAGATCTACTGTCTCTATTATATTATGACATACCAGCTAGATCTACTGTCTCTATTATATTATGACAGACCAGCTAGATCTACTGTCTCTATTATATTATGACAGACCAGCTAGATCTACTGTCTCTATTATATTATGACAGACCAGCTAGATCTACTGTCTCTATTATATTATGACAGACCAGCTAGATCTACTGTCTCTATTATATTATGACAGACCAGCTAGATCTACTGTCTCTATTATATTATGACAGACCAGCTAGATCTACTGTCTCTATTATATTATGACAGACCAGCTAGATCTACTGTCTCTATTATATTATGACAGACCAGCTAGATCTACTGTCTCTATTATTATTATGACAGACCAGCTAGATCTACTGTCTCTATTATATTATGACAGACCAGTTAGATCTACTGTCTCTATTATATTATGACAGACCAGCTAGATCTACTGTCTCTATTTATTATGACAGACCAGCTAGATCAACTGTCTCTATTATATTATGACAGACCAGCTAGAACTCCTGTCTCTATTATAATATGACAGACCAGCTAGATCTACTGTCTCTATTATATTATGACAGACCAGCTAGATCTACTGTCTCTATTATATTATGACAGACCAGCTAGATCTACTGTCTCTATTATATTATGACAGACCAGCTAGATCTACTGTCTCTATTATATTATGACAGACCAGCTAGATCTACTGTCTCTATTATATTATGACAGACCAGCTAGATCTACTGTCTCTATTATATTATGACAGACCAGCTAGATCTACTGTCTCTATTATATTATGACAGACCAGCTAGATCTACTGTCTCTATTATATTATGACAGACCAGCTAGATCTACTGACAGACCAGCTAGATCTACTTGTCTCTATTATAATTATGAACGACCAGCTATATCTACTGTCGCAATGCAATATCTACTGTTATACATACCAGCTAATCTACTGTCTCGATTATAATATGACAGACGAGGTAGATCTACTATCTCTATTTATTATGACAGACCAGCTAGATCTACTGTCTCTATTATATTATGACAGACCAGGTAGATCTACTGTCTTCCATTATTATTATGACAGGATGAGCTAGAATCTACTGTATCGATTATAATATGACAGACCAGCTAGATCTACTGTCTCTATTGTATTATGACAGACCAGCTAGATCTACTGTCTCTATTATATTATGACAGACCAGCTAGATCTACTGTCTCTATTATATTATGACAGACCAGCTAGATCTACTGTCTCTATTGTATTATGACAGACCAGCTAGATCTACTGTCTCTATTATATTATGACAGACCAGCTAGATCTACTGTCTCGATTACAATATGACAGACCAGCTAGATCTAATGTCTCTATTGTATCTATGACAGACCAGCTAGATCTACTGTCTCTATTATATTATGAACAGACCAGCTAGATCTACTGTCTCATTATATTATGACAGACCAGGTAGATCTACTGTCTCTATTATATTATGACATACCAGCTAGATCTACTGTCTCCGATTATAATATGACAAGACAAGGTAGATCTACTGTCTCTAATGGTATTATTAGCAGACCATCTAGATTACTGTCTCCTATTATATTATGACAGACCAGGCTAGAGTCTACGGTCTCTACTTCTATATAAGGACAGGACGAGCTAGACCTCTACTGTCCTCGATTCATAATAATGACAGACCAGACTAGATCTACTGTCTCTATTGTATATGATGACAGCAGCCAGCCTAGATCTACCGTCTCTTAATTATATTATGAACAGACCCAGCTAGATCTACTGTCTCCTATTGTATTCATGAAAGACAGCTAGATCTACTGTCTCTATTATACTTATGACAGACCAGGGTAGATCTACTGTTCTCATCTTATCAAATAGGACCGACCAGCTAGATCTACTGTCTCTATTTTTTATGAACAGACCAGCTAGTCTACTGTCTATATTATATTATGACAGACCAGGTAAGACTACTGTCTCTATTATATTATGACAGACGCAGCTAGATCTACTATCTCTATTATATTATGACAGACCAGCTAGATCTACTGTCTCTATTGTATTATGACAGACAAGCTAGATCTACTGTCTCTATTATATTATGACAGACCAGGTAGATCTACTGTCTCCATTATATTATGTAAGGGAAGACCCCCCTGAAGTGGACAAAAATGAATGGCAAACACATTGGCACCGTACAAACCATACACACATTGGACAATACCACCCAATTGGACGCCAATTCGTGCAAAGTTGATGGCAAATGTCATATGGCTATTGCCAGTTGTAACACTTCAAAAATCCAACAGGGGTGAGTGCGCTGCACCGTGGTTTTTCATATTGGAAATGGACATCAAGTCAACATCCAAAAGCAACATTTTGAAAAAATGATTTTTTTGTCAAAAATTATCACCCCTTAAAAAAGTGCTTTCTGGACCGTTTTTCGAAATTCTTTCCATTTTTGTGTCAATTACACATGTATAAGAACTGTATCAACATACTTTTGTCCAATTTAATTAGCCAAATTTTTATTTTATTTTTACATGCGCATAATGAGCGATGGAAACGAGCAACTATCACTGCCAGGCCATCCCGAGTTCATCTGGCCAGTCAATTTTGCATTTCTGCAGGATTTTTGAACATGTTTTGTCCATTTACAATGTGATTTCATATGAAGTCAAAATTCGAAAATTTGAACTTTTTTAAAAACTTATACCCTCGTAAAAAAGTTCTTTCTGGACCGTTTTTATCGATTTTATGTCAATTCATCATGTGTTTTTTTGGGGCCAAATACCATAAGAAATTTGACATGTTCAAAAATCCTGCAGAAATGCAAAATTGACTGGCCAGATGAACTCGGGATGGCCTGGCAGTGATAGTTGCTCCTTTCCATTGCTCATTGTGTTGACTTCATCATGTCCATTTTGTGATGTTTTTTCACTGTTTAATCATATTGCAAGTGTACGGGCATTTGCAATATGGTTCAATGGGCATTTACCATATGAAATTTGACATGCTCAAAAATCCTGCAGAAATGCAAAATTGACTGGCCAGATGAACTCGGGATGGCCTGGCAGTGATAGTTGCTCCTTTCCATCGCTCATTGTGTTGACTTCATCATGTCCATTTTGTGATGTTTTTTCACTGTTTAATCATATTGCAAGTGTACGGGCATTTGCAATATGGTTCAATGGGCATTTACCATATGAAATTTGACATGCTCAAAATCCTGCAGAAATGCAAAATTGACTGGCCAGATGAACTCGGGATGGCCTGGCAGTGATAGTTGCTCCTTTCCATCGCTCATTGTGTTGACTTCATCATGTCCATTTTGTGATGTTTTTTCACTGTTTAATCATATTGCAAGTGTACGGGCATTTGCAATATGGTTCAATGGGCATTTACCATATGAAATTTGACATGCTCAAAAATCCTACAGAAATGCAAAATTGACTGGCCAGATGAACTCGGGATGGCCTGGCAGTGATAGTTGCTCCTTTCCATCGCTCATTGTGTTGACTTCATCATGTCCATTTTGTGATGTTTTTTCACTGTTGAATCATATTGCAAGTGTACGGGCATTTGCAATATGGTTCAATGGGCATTTACCATATGAAATTTGACATGCTCAAAAATCCTGCAGAAATGCAAAATTGACTGGCCAGATGAACTCGGGATGGCCTGGCAGTGATAGTTGCTCCTTTCCATCGCTCATTGTGTTGACTTCATCATGTCCATTTTGTGATGTTTTTTCACTGTTTAATCATATTGCAAGTGTACGGGCATTTGCAATATGGTTCAATGGGCATTTACCATATGAAATTTGACATGCTCAAAAATCCTGCAGAAATGCAAAATTGACTGGCCAGATGAACTCGGGATGGCCTGGCAGTGATAGTTGCTCCTTTCCATCGCTCATTGTGTTGACTTCATCATGTCCATTTTGTGATGTTTTTTCACTGTTTAATCATATTGCAAGTGTACGGGCATTTGCAATATGGTTCAATGGGCATTTACCATATGAAATTTGACATGCTCAAAAATCCTGCAGAAATGCAAAATTGACTGGCCAGATGAACTCGGGATGGCCTGGCAGTGATAGTTGCTCCTTTCCATCGCTCATTGTGTTGACTTCATCATGTCCATTTTGTGATGTTTTTTCACTGTTTAATCATATTGCAAGTGTACGGGCATTTGCAATATGGTTCAATGGGCATTTACCATATGAAATTTGACATGCTCAAAAATCCTGCAGAAATGCAAAATTGACTGGCCAGATGAACTCGGGATGGCCTGGCAGTGATAGTTGCTCCTTTCCATCGCTCATTGTGTTGACTTCATCATGTCCATTTTGTGATGTTTTTTCACTGTTTAATCATATTGCAAGTGTACGGGCATTTGCAATATGGTTCAATGGGCATTTACCATATGAAATTTGACATGCTCAAAAATCCTGCAGAAATGCAAAATTGACTGGCCAGATGAACTCGGGATGGCCTGGCAGTGATAGTTGCTCCTTTCCATCGCTCATTGTGTTGACTTCATCATGTCCATTTTGTGATGTTTTTTCACTGTTTAATCATATTGCAAGTGTACGGGCATTTGCAATATGGTTCAATGGGCATTTACCATATGAAATTTGACATGCTCAAAAATCCTGCAGAAATGCAAAATTGACTGGCCAGATGAACTCGGGATGGCCTGGCAGTGATAGTTGCTCCTTTCCATCGCTCATTGTGTTGACTTCATCATGTCCATTTTGTGATGTTTTTTCACTGTTGAATCATATTGCAAGTGTACGGGCATTTGCAATATGGTTCAATGGGCATTTACCATATGAAATTTGACATGCTCAAAAATCCTGCAGAAATGCAAAATTGACTGGCCAGATGAACTCGGGATGGCCTGGCAGTGATAGTTGCTCCTTTCCATCGCTCATTGTGTTGACTTCATCATGTCCATTTTGTGATGTTTTTTCACTGTTTAATCATATTGCAAGTGTACGGGCATTTGCAATATGGTTCAATGGGCATTTACCATATGAAATTTGACATGCTCAAAAATCCTGCAGAAATGCAAAATTGACTGGCCAGATGAACTCGGGATGGCCTGGCAGTGATAGTTGCTCCTTTCCATCGCTCATTGTGTTGACTTCATCATGTCCATTTTGTGATGTTTTTTCACTGTTGAATCATATTGCAAGTGTACGGGCATTTGCAATATGGTTCAATGGGCATTTACCATATGAAATTTGACATGCTCAAAAATCCTGCAGAAATGCAAAATTGACTGGCCAGATGAACTCGGGATGGCCTGGCAGTGATAGTTGCTCCTTTCCATCGCTCATTGTGTTGACTTCATCATGTCCATTTTGTGATGTTTTTTCACTGTTTAATCATATTGCAAGTGTACGGGCATTTGCAATATGGTTCAATGGGCATTTACCATATGAAATTTGACATGCTCAAAAATCCTGCAGAAATGCAAAATTGACTGGCCAGATGAACTCGGGATGGCCTGGCAGTGATAGTTGCTCCTTTCCATCGCTCATTGTGTTGACTTCATCATGTCCATTTTGTGATGTTTTTTCACTGTTGAATCATATTGCAAGTGTACGGGCATTTGCAATATGGTTCAATGGGCATTTACCATATGAAATTTGACATGCTCAAAAATCCTGCAGAAATGCAAAATTGACTGGCCAGATGAACTCGGGATGGCCTGGCAGTGATAGTTGCTCCTTTCCATCGCTCATTGTGTTGACTTCATCATGTCCATTTTGTGATGTTTTTTCACTGTTTAATCATATTGCAAGTGTACGGGCATTTGCAATATGGTTCAATGGGCATTTACCATATGAAATTTGACATGCTCAAAAATCCTGCAGAAATGCAAAATTGACTGGCCAGATGAACTCGGGATGGCCTGGCAGTGATAGTTGCTCCTTTCCATCGCTCATTGTGTTGACTTCATCATGTCCATTTTGTGATGTTTTTTCACTGTTGAATCATATTGCAAGTGTACGGGCATTTGCAATATGGTTCAATGGGCATTTACCATATGAAATTTGACATGCTCAAAAATCCTGCACAAATGCAAAATTGACTGGCCAGATGAACTCGGGATGGCCTGGCAGTGATAGTTGCTCCTTTCCATCGCTCATTGTGTTGACTTCATCATGTCCATTTTGTGATGTTTTTTCACTGTTTAATCATATTGCAAGTGTACGGGCATTTGCAATATGGTTCAATGGGCATTTACCATATGAAATTTGACATGCTCAAAAATCCTGCAGAAATGCAAAATTGACTGGCCAGATGAACTCGGGATGGCCTGGCAGTGATAGTTGCTCCTTTCCATCGCTCATTGTGTTGACTTCATCATGTCCATTTTGTGATGTTTTTTCACTGTTTAATCATATTGCAAGTGTACGGGCATTTGCAATATGGTTCAATGGGCATTTACCATATGAAATTTGACATGCTCAAAAATCCTGCAGAAATGCAAAATTGACTGGCCAGATGAACTCGGGATGGCCTGGCAGTGATAGTTGCTCCTTTCCATCGCTCATTGTGTTGACTTCATCATGTCCATTTTGTGATGTTTTTTCACTGTTTAATCATATTGCAAGTGTACGGGCATTTGCAATATGGTTCAATGGGCATTTACCATATGAAATTTGACATGCTCAAAAATCCTGCAGAAATGCAAAATTGACTGGCCAGATGAACTCGGGATGGCCTGGCAGTGATAGTTGCTCCTTTCCATCGCTCATTGTGTTGACTTCATCATGTCCATTTTGTGATGTTTTTTCACTGTTTAATCATATTGCAAGTGTACGGGCATTTGCAATATGGTTCAATGGGCATTTACCATATGAAATTTGACATGCTCAAAAATCCTGCAGAAATGCAAAATTGACTGGCCAGATGAACTCGGGATGGCCTGGCAGTGATAGTTGCTCCTTTCCATCGCTCATTGTGTTGACTTCATCATGTCCATTTTGTGATGTTTTTTCACTGTTGAATCATATTGCAAGTGTACGGGCATTTGCAATATGGTTCAATGGGCATTTACCATATGAAATTTGACATGCTCAAAAATCCTGCAGAAATGCAAAATTGACTGGCCAGATGAACTCGGGATGGCCTGGCAGTGATAGTTGCTCCTTTCCATCGCTCATTGTGTTGACTTCATCATGTCCATTTTGTGATGTTTTTTCACTGTTTAATCATATTGCAAGTGTACGGGCATTTGCAATATGGTTCAATGGGCATTTACCATATGAAATTTGACATGCTCAAAAATCCTGCAGAAATGCAAAATTGACTGGCCAGATGAACTCGGGATGGCCTGACAGTGATAGCTGCTCCTTTCCATCGCTCATTGTGTTGACTTCATCATGTCCATTTTGTGATGTTTTTTCACTGTTTAATCATATTGCAAGTGTACGGGCATTTGCAATATGGTTCAATGGGCATTTACCATATGAAATTTGACATGCTCAAAAATCCTGCAGAAATGCAAAATTGACTGGCCAGATGAACTCGGGATGGCCTGACAGTGATAGTTGCTCCTTTCCATCGCTCATTGTGTTGACTTCATCATGTCCATTTTGTGATGTTTTTTCACTGTTTAATCATATTGCAAGTGTACGGGCATTTGCAATATGGTTCAATGGGCATTTACCATATGAAATTTGACATGCTCAAAAATCCTGCAGAAATGCAAAATTGACTGGCCAGATGAACTCGGGATGGCCTGACAGTGATAGTTGCTCCTTTCCATCGCTCATTGTGTTGACTTCATCATGTCCATTTTGTGATGTTTTTTCACTGTTTAATCATATTGCAAGTGTACGGGCATTTGCAATATGGTTCAATGGGCATTTACCATATGAAATTTGACATGCTCAAAAATCCTGCAGAAATGCAAAATTGACTGGCCAGATGAACTCGGGATGGCCTGGCAGTGATAGTTGCTCCTTTCCATCGCTCATTGTGTTGACTTCATCATGTCCATTTTGTGATGTTTTTTCACTGTTTAATCATATTGCAAGTGTACGGGCATTTGCAATATGGTTCAATGGGCATTTACCATATGAAATTTGACATGCTCAAAAATCCTGCAGAAATGCAAAATTGACTGGCCAGATGAACTCGGGATGGCCTGGCAGTGATAGTTGCTCCTTTCCATCGCTCATTGTGTTGACTTCATCATGTCCATTTTGTGATGTTTTTTCACTGTTTAATCATATTGCAAGTGTACGGGCATTTGCAATATGGTTCAATGGGCATTTACCATATGAAATTTGACATGCTCAAAAATCCTGCAGAAATGCAAAATTGACTGGCCAGATGAACTCGGGATGGCCTGGCAGTGATAGTTGCTCCTTTCCATCGCTCATTGTGTTGACTTCATCATGTCCATTTTGTGATGTTTTTTCACTGTTGAATCATATTGCAAGTGTACGGGCATTTGCAATATGGTTCAATGGGCATTTACCATATGAAATTTGACATGCTCAAAAATCCTGCAGAAATGCAAAATTGACTGGCCAGATGAACTCGGGATGGCCTGGCAGTGATAGTTGCTCCTTTCCATCGCTCATTGTGTTGACTTCATCATGTCCATTTTGTGATGTTTTTTCACTGTTGAATCATATTGCAAGTGTACGGGCATTTGCAATATGGTTCAATGGGCATTTACCATATGAAATTTGACATGCTCAAAAATCCTGCACAAATGCAAAATTGACTGGCCAGATGAACTCGGGATGGCCTGGCAGTGATAGTTGCTCCTTTCCATCGCTCATTGTGTTGACTTCATCATGTCCATTTTGTGATGTTTTTTCACTGTTTAATCATATTGCAAGTGTACGGGCATTTGCAATATGGTTCAATGGGCATTTACCATATGAAATTTGACATGCTCAAAAATCCTGCAGAAATGCAAAATTGACTGGCCAGATGAACTCGGGATGGCCTGGCAGTGATAGTTGCTCCTTTCCATCGCTCATTGTGTTGACTTCATCATGTCCATTTTGTGATGTTTTTTCACTGTTTAATCATATTGCAAGTGTACGGGCATTTGCAATATGGTTCAATGGGCATTTACCATATGAAATTTGACATGCTCAAAAATCCTGCAGAAATGCAAAATTGACTGGCCAGATGAACTCGGGATGGCCTGGCAGTGATAGTTGCTCCTTTCCATCGCTCATTGTGTTGACTTCATCATGTCCATTTTGTGATGTTTTTTCACTGTTTAATCATATTGCAAGTGTACGGGCATTTGCAATATGGTTCAATGGGCATTTACCATATGAAATTTGACATGCTCAAAAATCCTGCAGAAATGCAAAATTGACTGGCCAGATGAACTCGGGATGGCCTGGCAGTGATAGTTGCTCCTTTCCATCGCTCATTGTGTTGACTTCATCATGTCCATTTTGTGATGTTTTTTCACTGTTGAATCATATTGCAAGTGTACGGGCATTTGCAATATGGTTCAATGGGCATTTACCATATGAAATTTGACATGCTCAAAAATCCTGCAGAAATGCAAAATTGACTGGCCAGATGAACTCGGGATGGCCTGGCAGTGATAGTTGCTCCTTTCCATCGCTCATTGTGTTGACTTCATCATGTCCATTTTGTGATGTTTTTTCACTGTTTAATCATATTGCAAGTGTACGGGCATTTGCAATATGGTTCAATGGGCATTTACCATATGAAATTTGACATGCTCAAAAATCCTGCAGAAATGCAAAATTGACTGGCCAGATGAACTCGGGATGGCCTGGCAGTGATAGTTGCTCCTTTCCATCGCTCATTGTGTTGACTTCATCATGTCCATTTTGTGATGTTTTTTCACTGTTGAATCATATTGCAAGTGTACGGGCATTTGCAATATGGTTCAATGGGCATTTACCATATGAAATTTGACATGCTCAAAAATCCTGCACAAATGCAAAATTGACTGGCCAGATGAACTCGGGATGGCCTGGCAGTGATAGTTGCTCCTTTCCATCGCTCATTGTGTTGACTTCATCATGTCCATTTTGTGATGTTTTTTCACTGTTTAATCATATTGCAAGTGTACGGGCATTTGCAATATGGTTCAATGGGCATTTACCATATGAAATTTGACATGCTCAAAAATCCTGCAGAAATGCAAAATTGACTGGCCAGATGAACTCGGGATGGCCTGGCAGTGATAGTTGCTCCTTTCCATCGCTCATTGTGTTGACTTCATCATGTCCATTTTGTGATGTTTTTTCACTGTTTAATCATATTGCAAGTGTACGGGCATTTGCAATATGGTTCAATGGGCATTTACCATATGAAATTTGACATGCTCAAAAATCCTGCAGAAATGCAAAATTGACTGGCCAGATGAACTCGGGATGGCCTGGCAGTGATAGTTGCTCCTTTCCATCGCTCATTGTGTTGACTTCATCATGTCCATTTTGTGATGTTTTTTCACTGTTTAATCATATTGCAAGTGTACAGGCATTTGCAATATGGTTCAATGGGCATTTACCATATGAAATTTGACATGCTCAAAAATCCTGCAGAAATGCAAAATTGACTGGCCAGATGAACTCGGGATGGCCTGGCAGTGATAGTTGCTCCTTTCCATCGCTCATTGTGTTGACTTCATCATGTCCATTTTGTGATGTTTTTTCACTGTTTAATCATATTGCAAGTGTACGGGCATTTGCAATATGGTTCAATGGGCATTTACCATATGAAATTTGACATGCTCAAAAATCCTGCAGAAATGCAAAATTGACTGGCCAGATGAACTCGGGATGGCCTGGCAGTGATAGTTGCTCCTTTCCATCGCTCATTGTGTTGACTTCATCATGTCCATTTTGTGATGTTTTTTCACTGTTGAATCATATTGCAAGTGTACGGGCATTTGCAATATGGTTCAATGGGCATTTACCATATGAAATTTGACATGCTCAAAAATCCTGCAGAAATGCAAAATTGACTGGCCAGATGAACTCGGGATGGCCTGGCAGTGATAGTTGCTCCTTTCCATCGCTCATTGTGTTGACTTCATCATGTCCATTTTGTGATGTTTTTTCACTGTTTAATCATATTGCAAGTGTACGGGCATTTGCAATATGGTTCAATGGGCATTTACCATATGAAATTTGACATGCTCAAAAATCCTGCAGAAATGCAAAATTGACTGGCCAGATGAACTCGGGATGGCCTGACAGTGATAGCTGCTCCTTTCCATCGCTCATTGTGTTGACTTCATCATGTCCATTTTGTGATGTTTTTTCACTGTTTAATCATATTGCAAGTGTACGGGCATTTGCAATATGGTTCAATGGGCATTTACCATATGAAATTTGACATGCTCAAAAATCCTGCAGAAATGCAAAATTGACTGGCCAGATGAACTCGGGATGGCCTGACAGTGATAGTTGCTCCTTTCCATCGCTCATTGTGTTGACTTCATCATGTCCATTTTGTGATGTTTTTTCACTGTTTAATCATATTGCAAGTGTACGGGCATTTGCAATATGGTTCAATGGGCATTTACCATATGAAATTTGACATGCTCAAAAATCCTGCAGAAATGCAAAATTGACTGGCCAGATGAACTCGGGATGGCCTGACAGTGATAGTTGCTCCTTTCCATCGCTCATTGTGTTGACTTCATCATGTCCATTTTGTGATGTTTTTTCACTGTTTAATCATATTGCAAGTGTACGGGCATTTGCAATATGGTTCAATGGGCATTTACCATATGAAATTTGACATGCTCAAAAATCCTGCAGAAATGCAAAATTGACTGGCCAGATGAACTCGGGATGGCCTGGCAGTGATAGTTGCTCCTTTCCATCGCTCATTGTGTTGACTTCATCATGTCCATTTTGTGATGTTTTTTCACTGTTTAATCATATTGCAAGTGTACGGGCATTTGCAATATGGTTCAATGGGCATTTACCATATGAAATTTGACATGCTCAAAAATCCTCCAGAAATGCAAAATTGACTGGCCAGATGAACTCGGGATGGCCTGGCAGTGATAGTTGCTCCTTTCCATCGCTCATTGTGTTGACTTCATCATGTCCATTTTGTGATGTTTTTTCACTGTTTAATCATATTGCAAGTGTACGGGCATTTGCAATATGGTTCAATGGGCATTTACCATATGAAATTTGACATGCTCAAAAATCCTGCAGAAATGCAAAATTGACTGGCCAGATGAACTCGGGATGGCCTGGCAGTGATAGTTGCTCCTTTCCATCGCTCATTGTGTTGACTTCATCATGTCCATTTTGTGATGTTTTTTCACTGTTTAATCATATTGCAAGTGTACGGGCATTTGCAATATGGTTCAATGGGCATTTACCATATGAAATTTGACATGCTCAAAAATCCTGCAGAAATGCAGAATTGACTGGCCAGATGAACTCGGGATGGCCTGGCAGTGATAGTTGCTCCTTTCCATCGCTCATTGTGTTGACTTCATCATGTCCATTTTGTGATGTTTTTTCACTGTTGAATCATATTGCAAGTGTACGGGCATTTGCAATATGGTTCAATGGGCATTTACCATATGAAATTTGACATGCTCAAAAATCCTGCAGAAATGCAAAATTGACTGGCCAGATGAACTCGGGATGGCCTGGCAGTGATAGTTGCTCCTTTCCATCGCTCATTGTGTTGACTTCATCATGTCCATTTTGTGATGTTTTTTCACTGTTTAATCATATTGCAAGTGTACGGGCATTTGCAATATGGTTCAATGGGCATTTACCATATGAAATTTGACATGCTCAAAAATCCTGCAGAAATGCAAAATTGACTGGCCAGATGAACTCGGGATGGCCTGGCAGTGATAGTTGCTCCTTTCCATCGCTCATTGTGTTGACTTCATCATGTCCATTTTGTGATGTTTTTTCACTGTTGAATCATATTGCAAGTGTACGGGCATTTGCAATATGGTTCAATGGGCATTTACCATATGAAATTTGACATGCTCAAAAATCCTGCAGAAATGCAAAATTGACTGGCCAGATGAACTCGGGATGGCCTGGCAGTGATAGTTGCTCCTTTCCATCGCTCATTGTGTTGACTTCATCATGTCCATTTTGTGATGTTTTTTCACTGTTTAATCATATTGCAAGTGTACGGGCATTTGCAATATGGTTCAATGGGCATTTACCATATGAAATTTGACATGCTCAAAAATCCTGCAGAAATGCAAAATTGACTGGCCAGATGAACTCGGGATGGCCTGGCAGTGATAGTTGCTCCTTTCCATCGCTCGTTGTGTTGACTTCATCATGTCCATTTTGTGATGTTTTTCACTGTTGAATCATATTGCAAGTGTACGTGCATTGTTGTGCAACTGGTAACCCAAAAATAAAAATATGGTGATTTCATTATGTCCATTTGTTTATGTTTTCTTACTTTTGCAAAGTCACTGGGCATTTGCAATATGGTTCAATGGGCAGGTACCATCACGAATTTGTCATGCTATAAAAATCCTCAAGGAATGTGAAATTGACTGGCCTGATGAACACAGGATGGCCTGGCAGTGATAGTTGCTCCTTTCCATCGCTCGTTGTGTTGACTTCATCATGTCCATTTTGTGATGTTTTTCACTGTTGAATCATATTGCAAGTGTACGTGCATTGTTGTGCAACTGGTAACCCAAAAATAAAAATATGGTGATTTCATTATGTCCATTTGTTTATGTTTTCTTACTTTTGCAAAGTCACTGGGCATTTGCAATATGGTTCAATGGGCAGGTACCATCACGAATTTGTCATGCTATAAAAATCCTCAAGGAATGTGAAATTGACTGGCCTGATGAACACAGGATGGCCTGGCAGTGATAGTTGCTCCTTTCCATCGCTCGTTGTGTTGACTTCATCATGTCCATTTTGTGATGTTTTTCACTGTTGAATCATATTGCAAGTGTACGTGCATTGTTGTGCAACTGGTAACCCAAAAATAAAAATATGGTGATTTCATTATGTCCATTTGTTTATGTTTTCTTACTTTTGCAAAGTCACTGGGCATTTGCAATATGGTTCAATGGGCAGGTACCATCACGAATTTGTCATGCTATAAAAATCCTCAAGGAATGTGAAATTGACTGGCCCGATGAACTCGGGATGGCTGGGCAGTGATTCTGGTTAATCTCAGTCGCTCGTTAGGGTTGATTTCAGAATGTCACTTTGGTGATGGTACCTCACTGTTTAAACATATTGCAAATGGACAAGAGTCACCAGCAAGTCACCGTCCGTCAGTCAATTAGATATCATTCTGACACCAAACTGATACAAACTGACACCAAACCCACTTTTTCCAACTCGTTTAGTAGCCAACTATCACATACTTCAGAGCTGGCCCAAAATTCACAAAGCCTTCGGTTCAAACCAATAAAAAAACATAAAACACGTAGTTACGTTCTAGCTGCGGGTCCATTTCTTATGTTATGTGTAGGCCTAGCTGAGGCGACCCCGAATCCCAAGTTTCGGCTCGATCGGTCATTTGGTGTCCGAGCAAAACCCTAATTGGTGCTGAAAATCCACTTTTTTCCATGACTTGCTACGGGGTCCTTGAATGAGCTATCGGACAGAAACGTTGGGGTCCGTCTCTATGAAACGAGACGGTCGCAATGCACCTAGTCTTGCGTTTCTGAGACTTTTCTAAATGTCGTCATTTTCGTAACGGTCAAAATGAATTGAAGTCATTGCAAATGTACGAGGCTGTTTCTCGGTCCGAGAACCTTCTAGAGCCACGTAACTCACCACGCACTATTGACCGGAGGTCTAGAACAGGATTCTAAAGTTTCGGAACTCTAGGTCTGACGGTTCTTTTTTAGCTCGAACAAAGCTAACTATTGCAGTCACTGTCTGTCTCTACGCACCCCAATACGTCCCTCCATCCAAGTTGTGTTTTAGGGTGATTTATTTTTCCTTTGAAATTTTATGGGAA
The DNA here is from genome assembly GCF_002021735.2 of Oncorhynchus kisutch. NCBI lineage: Eukaryota > Metazoa > Chordata > Actinopteri > Salmoniformes > Salmonidae > Oncorhynchus > Oncorhynchus kisutch. The sequence goes on from NW_022262490.1 coordinate 27,554, forward strand.
AAATGACTGATTTACAGTTCATGGGGGTTGCCTAATCACATATATGAAGTTTTGGAAAGATCTGACTTTTTTAACCCCTCGAAACAGCCCAAGAGACACCAATTATGACACTTCCGGTTGGCACAGGAAGCTATAAATCAACACATATCCTCACTGGGGTATGCTTGTACAGAATCCTGAGTTTTAAGTCCTTACGTTAGGAATTGACTGATTTACACAGGGTTGAATGCACTATGTCTATCAAACTGCAGGCAGGGTATGGATAAACACTTTTAGGGTGATTTTAACCACTTCCGGTTGGTCCAGGAAGCTTAGAATCAACACAGGTAGACCTCGTAGTGGCCTGATGGACTGTCATCGAAGACAGGTTCATACGACATTCATAACCCACATAGGCTTCAGGTTGAATTTAGGGGTGCAGGCAATGTATTCCTATGGGGAGAGAAGTCAATGCAAACTCTTTGAAGTAAACACCCTCTTTTAACTATTAAGGGTTAATGCCACACGGTCAACGTTAGGCTTGCACGGATCGGGAGGACCTTAGGAACGTACCTGAGGTCGAATTGTGCTTCTCACCCTAACGGTTCTCTCACTGTCACCCAAAAGCAAATGACGTTGTGGGGCAGGCTTCATTTTGAGCCTACTTTTCTAATGGTCGCTGCGCTTAGACCGAGCGAGCTACGGTCAAGCGGGATATCTCGTTGAACTCGGCACGGCCTAGAGATTATGTTTATGCCATTGCCTGCTCTCTGTGTCTTTGAGCACCGCACTTTATCACTCCATCCTTGCTGTGTGTGTGTGTGAGAGCTTTTCTTTGACATCTGCTGGGAGAAATGACTGATTTACAGTTTAGGAGGGTTACCTAGTCACACATATGAAGTTTTGGAGAGATGTGACTTTTCTAACCCTTCAAAACAGACAGTGTGACCAAATTAAAGGCACTTCCGGTTGGCACAGGAAGCTATAAGTAAACACATGTCTTGATTGACATAGAAACTTACAGAATCCTGAGTTTTAAGTCTTTAAGTTAAGAATTGACTGATCTACGATCTACACAGGGTTGAATGTAGTCATTTTCACCTTTGAAGGTTATGTACATCAAAACACCTTTTGGGTTAATTTAACCACTTCCGTTTGCTTCAGGAAGCTTAGAATTGGCACAGGTAGACCTCATAGTAGTCTGATGGACTGTCATAGAAGACAGGTTCATAAGGCATTCATAACCCACATAGGCTTCAGGTTGAATTTAGGGGTGCAGGCAATGTATTCCTATGGGGAGAGAAGTCAATGCAAACTCTTTGAAGTAAACACCTTCTTTTAACTATTAAGGGTTAATGCCACACGGTCAACGTTAGGCTTGCACGGATCGGGAGGACCTCAGGTACGTTCCTGAGGTCGAATTGTGCTTCTCACCTTAACGGTTCTCTCACTGTCACCCAAAAACAAATCACATTGAGGGCCAGCCTTCATTTTGGGCCTACTTTTCTAATGGTCGCTGTGCTTAGACCGAGCGAGCTACGGTCAAGCGGGGCATCTTGTTGAACTCGGCACGGCCTAGAGAATATGGAAATGCCATTGTAGGCTTTGTGTGTCTTTAAGCACCGCACTTTGTCACTCCATCCTTGCTGTGTGTGTGTTTCTGTGTGTGTGTGTGTGAGAGAGAGCTTTTCTTTGACATCTGTTGGGAGAAATGACTGACGTACAGTTTATGGGGGTTGCCTAATCACACATATGAAGTTTTGAAAAGATCTGACCTTTTTAACCCTTGGAAAATGCCACTGTGACACCATTTAAGGCACTTCCGGTTGGCACAGGAAGCTATAAATAAACTCATATCCTGATTGAGGTATGCCTTTACATAATCCTGAGTTTTAAGTCTTTACGTTAAGAACTGAGTTATTTACGGAGGGTTTAGGGAGTGTGTGTTATTTCAGAAAATCATAAAAAATCACAGAAATCTCGCAGAGCTCCGCAGCACACTTTAAAAAGATTCGTAAGAACACCCTGCAACTGGATCTGTAACCGTTGAAAAAAAAAACACCTATCCGTGAACATCACCAATCTGTCGTTGTACGATTTCTCTTAAATGACGATAGATAAATGGCTGTTTTTTTTTTTATTGACACCGGAGGCTCCTTGACTTTGACGTGAAGTGGAAAAATAATTTCTCTATTTTCATTTTGGACCTTTAATCCCAGATAAATGGCCATAACTCAAAAACCGTTGAGGCCTAGACGCCATCTTGTTCGGGGCCAACTGCCCATTATGCCAAACCTACGCTCACCGAGTTTCGGCTTTGAAATATTTTCAGTTTTCGAGATAAGGCCCCGTCGTGAATCGTGATGTTTTGTCCAATAGCAATATGATTGCTTATGCCCTCTTGTGGGAATTTCCGGGACAGCGGCAAAATGACCAAAATCGTATTATTTTTGTAAAACGGAAACCGAATGTCCGACAAAGTTCATTTGATGACTTCCCGGTAGGTCCGGCCCTGCCGCTCGGCCCGACGCCGTCCGCGAATTTTACAAACGATTTCGGACGTCTAGTAAGGGACCGTACATTTGCAATATGGACTTTCTCACTAACCATATGGCACCTGCCGAAATCTTCCCTTAAGGTATGACAGGACGAGCTAGATCTACTGTCTCGATTATAATATGACAGACCAGCTAGATCTACTGTCTCTATTGTATTATGAAAGACCAGCTAGATCTACTGTCTCTATTATATTATGACAGACCAGCTAGATCTACTGTCTCTATTATATTATGACAGACCAGCTATATCTACTGTCTCTATTATATTAGGACAGACCAGCTAGATCTACTGTCTCGATTATAATATGACAGACCAGCTAGATCTACTGTCTCTATTTTTTATGACAGACCAGCTAGATCTACTGTCTCTATTATATTATGACAGACCAGGTAGATCTACTGTCTCTATTATATTATGACAGACCAGCTAGATCTACTATCTCTATTATAATATGACAGACCAGCTAGATCTACTGTCTCAATTAAATTATGACAGACCAGCTATATCTACTGTCTCTATTATATTATGACATACCAGCTAGATCTACTGTCTCGATTATAATATGACAGACGAGGTAGATCTACTATCTCTATTGTATTATGACAGACCAGCTAGATCTACTGTCTCTATTATATTATGACAGACCAGGTAGATCTACTGTCTCCATTATATTATGACAGGATGAGCTAGATCTACTGTATCGATTATAATATGACAGACCAGCTAGATCTACTGTCTCTATTGTATTATGACAGACCAGCTAGATCTACTGTCTCTATTATATTATGACAGACCAGCTAGATCTACTGTCTCTATTATATTATGACAGACCAGCTAGATCTACTGTCTCTATTGTATTATGACAGACCAGCTAGATCTACTGTCTCTATTATATTATGACAGACCAGCTAGATCTACTGTCTCTATTATATTATGACAGACCAGGTAGATCTACTGTCTCTATTATATTATGACAGACCAGCTAGATCTACTGTCTCTATTATATTATGAAAGACCAGGTAGATCTACTGTCTCTATTATAATATGACAGACCAGCTAGAAATACTGTCTCTATTATATTATGACAGAAAAGGTAGATCTACTGTCTCTATTATATTATGACAGACCAGCTAGATCTACTGTCTCGATTACAATTATGACAGACCAGCTAGATCTATGTCTCTATTGTATTATGACAGACCAGCTAGATCTACTGTCTCTATTATATTATGACAGACCAGCTAGATCTACTGTCTCTATTATATTATGACAGACCAGGTAGATCTACTGTCTCTATTATATTATGACATACCAGCTAGATCTACTGTCTCGATTATAATATGACATACCAGCTAGATCTACTGTCTCGATTATAATATGACAGACAAGGTAGATCTACTGTCCTCTATGGTAATTATTACAGACCATCTAGATCTACTGTCTCTATATATTATGACAGACCAGGTAGATCTACTTCTCTATTATATTATGACAGGACGAGCTAGATCTACTGTCTCGATTATAATATGACAGACCAGCTAGATCTAATGTCTCTATTGTATTATGACAGACCAGCTAGATCTACCGTCTCTATTATATTATGACAGACCAGCTAGATCTACTGTCTCTATTGTATTATGAAAGACCAGCTAGATCTACTGTCCTATTATATTATGACAGACCAGGTAGATCTACTGTCTCTATTATAATAGGACAGACCAGCTAGATCTACTGTCTCTATTTTTTATGACAGACCAGCTAGATCTACTGTCTATATTATATTATGACAGACCAGGTAGATCTACTGTCTCTATTATATTATGACAGACCAGCTAGATCTACTATCTCTATTATAATATGACAGACCAGCTAGATCTACTGTCTCTATTGTATTATGACAGACAAGCTAGATCTACTGTCTCTATTATATTATGACAGACCAGGTAGATCTACTGTCTCTATTATATTATGACAGACCAGCTAGATCTACTATCTCTATTATATATGATAGACCAGCTAGATCTACTGTCTCAATTAAATTATGACAGACCAGCTATATCTACTGTCTCTATTATATTATGACATACCAGCTAGATCTACTGTCTCGATTATAATATGACAGACGAGGTAGATCTACTATCTCTATTGTATTATGACAGACCAGCTAGATCTACTGTCTCTATTATATTATGACAGACCAGGTAGATCTACTGTCTACATTATATTATGACAGGATGAGCTAGATCTACTGTATCGATTATAATATGACAGACCAGCTAGATCTACTGTCTCTATTGTATTATGACAGACCAGCTAGATCTACTGTCTCTATTATATTATGACAGACCAGCTAGATCTACTGTCTCTATTATATTATGACAGACCAGCTAGATCTACTGTCTCTATTATATTATGAAAGACCAGGTAGATCTACTGTCTCTATTATATTATGACAGACCAGCTAGATCTACTGTCTCGATTATAATATGACAGACCAGCTAGATCTAATGTCTCTATTGTATTATGACAGACCAGCTAGATCTACTGTCTCTATTATATTATGACAGACCAGGTAGATCTACTGTCTCTATTATATTATGACAGACCAGGTAGATCTACTGTCTCTATTATATTATGACAGGACGAGCTAGATCTACTGTCTCGATTATAATATGACAGACCAGCTAGATCTCCTGTCTCTATTGTATTATGACAGACCAGCTAGATCTACCGTCTCTATTATATTATGACAGACCAGCTAGATCTACTGTCTCTATTGTATTATGAAAGACCAGCTAGATCTACTGTCTCTATTATATTATGACAGACCAGGTAGATCTACTGTCTCTATTATAATAGGACAGACCAGCTAGATCTACTGTCTCTATTTTTATGACAGACCAGCTAGATCTACTGTATATATATATTATGACAGACCAGGTAGATCTACTGTCTCTATTATATTATGACAGACCAGCTAGATCTACTATCTCTATTATAATATGACAGACCAGCTAGATCTACTGTCTCAATTAAATTATGACAGACCAGCTAGATCTACTGTCTCTATTATATTATGACATATCCAGCTAGATCTACTGTCTCGATTATAATATGACAGACGAGGTAGATCTACTGTCTCTATTGTATTATGACACAAGCTAGATCTACTGTCTCTATTATATTATGACAGACCAGCTAGATCTACTGTCTCTATTATATTATGACAGACCAGCTAGATCTACTGTCTCTATTATATTATGACAGACCAGCTAGATCTACTGTCTCTATTATATTATGACAGACCAGCTAGATCTACTGTCTCTATTATATTATGACAGACCAGCTAGATCTACTGTCTCTATTATATTATGACAGACCAGCTAGATCTACTGTCTCTATTATATTATGACAGACCAGCTAGATCTACTGTCTCTATTATATTATGACAGACCAGCTAGATCTACTGTCTCTATTATATTATGACAGACCAGCTAGATCTACTGTCTCTATTATATTATGACAGACCAGCTAGATCTACTGTCTCTATTATATTATGACAGACCAGCTAGATCTACTGTCTCTATTATATTATGACAGACCAGCTAGATCTACTGTCTCTATTATATTATGACAGACCAGCTAGATCTACTGTCTCTATTATATTATGACAGACCAGCTAGATCTACTGTCTCTATTATATTATGACAGACCAGCTAGATCTACTGTCTCTATTATATTATGACAGACCAGCTAGATCTACTGTCTCTATTATATTATGACAGACCAGCTAGATCTACTGTCTCTATTATATTATGACAGACCAGCTAGATCTACTGTCTCTATTATATTATGACAGACCAGCTAGATCTACTGTCTCTATTATATTATGACAGACCAGCTAGATCTACTGTCTCTATTATATTATGACAGACCAGCTAGATCTACTGTCTCTATTATATTATGACAGACCAGCTAGATCTACTGTCTCTATTATATTATGACAGACCAGCTAGATCTACTGTCTCTATTATATTATGACAGACCAGCTAGATCTACTGTCTCTATTATATTATGACAGACCAGCTAGATCTACTGTCTCTATTATATTATGACAGACCAGCTAGATCTACTGTCTCTATTATATTATGACAGACCAGCTAGATCTACTGTCTCTATTATATTATGACAGACCAGCTAGATCTACTGTCTCTATTATATTATGACAGACCAGCTAGATCTACTGTCTCTATTATATTATGACAGACCAGCTAGATCTACTGTCTCTATTATATTATGACAGACCAGCTAGATCTACTGTCTCTATTATATTATGACAGACCAGCTAGATCTACTGTCTCTATTATATTATGACAGACCAGCTAGATCTACTGTCTCTATTATATTATGACAGACCAGCTAGATCTACTGTCTCTATTATATTATGACAGACCAGCTAGATCTACTGTCTCTATTATATTATGACAGACCAGCTAGATCTACTGTCTCTATTATATTATGACAGACCAGCTAGATCTACTGTCTCTATTATATTATGACAGACCAGCTAGATCTACTGTCTCTATTATATTATGACAGACCAGCTAGATCTACTGTCTCTATTATATTATGACAGACCAGCTAGATCTACTGTCTCTATTATATTATGACAGACCAGCTAGATCTACTGTCTCTATTATATTATGACAGACCAGCTAGATCTACTGTCTCTATTATATTATGACAGACCAGCTAGATCTACTGTCTCTATTATATTATGACAGACCAGCTAGATCTACTGTCTCTATTATATTATGACAGACCAGCTAGATCTACTGTCTCTATTATATTATGACAGACCAGCTAGATCTACTGTCTCTATTATATTATGACAGACCAGCTAGATCTACTGTCTCTATTATATTATGACAGACCAGCTAGATCTACTGTCTCTATTATATTATGACAGACCAGCTAGATCTACTGTCTCTATTATATTATGACAGACCAGCTAGATCTACTGTCTCTATTATATTATGACAGACCAGCTAGATCTACTGTCTCTATTATATTATGACAGACCAGCTAGATCTACTGTCTCTATTATATTATGACAGACCAGCTAGATCTACTGTCTCTATTATATTATGACAGACCAGCTAGATCTACTGTCTCTATTATATTATGACAGACCAGCTAGATCTACTGTCTCTATTATATTATGACAGACCAGCTAGATCTACTGTCTCTATTATATTATGACAGACCAGCTAGATCTACTGTCTCTATTATATTATGACAGACCAGCTAGATCTACTGTCTCTATTATATTATGACAGACCAGCTAGATCTACTGTCTCTATTATATTATGACAGACCAGCTAGATCTACTGTCTCTATTATATTATGACAGACCAGCTAGATCTACTGTCTCTATTATATTATGACAGACCAGCTAGATCTACTGTCTCTATTATATTATGACAGACCAGCTAGATCTACTGTCTCTATTATATTATGACAGACCAGCTAGATCTACTGTCTCTATTATATTATGACAGACCAGCTAGATCTACTGTCTCTATTATATTATGACAGACCAGCTAGATCTACTGTCTCTATTATATTATGACAGACCAGCTAGATCTACTGTCTCTATTATATTATGACAGACCAGCTAGATCTACTGTCTCTATTATATTATGACAGACCAGCTAGATCTACTGTCTCTATTATATTATGACAGACCAGCTAGATCTACTGTCTCTATTATATTATGACAGACCAGCTAGATCTACTGTCTCTATTATATTATGACAGACCAGCTAGATCTACTGTCTCTATTATATTATGACAGACCAGCTAGATCTACTGTCTCTATTATATTATGACAGACCAGCTAGATCTACTGTCTCTATTATATTATGACAGACCAGCTAGATCTACTGTCTCTATTATATTATGACAGACCAGCTAGATCTACTGTCTCTATTATATTATGACAGACCAGCTAGATCTACTGTCTCTATTATATTATGACAGACCAGCTAGATCTACTGTCTCTATTATATTATGACAGACCAGCTAGATCTACTGTCTCTATTATATTATGACAGACCAGCTAGATCTACTGTCTCTATTATATTATGACAGACCAGCTAGATCTACTGTCTCTATTATATTATGACAGACCAGCTAGATCTACTGTCTCTATTATATTATGACAGACCAGCTAGATCTACTGTCTCTATTATATTATGACAGACCAGCTAGATCTACTGTCTCTATTATATTATGACAGACCAGCTAGATCTACTGTCTCTATTATATTATGACAGACCAGCTAGATCTACTGTCTCTATTATATTATGACAGACCAGCTAGATCTACTGTCTCTATTATATTATGACAGACCAGCTAGATCTACTGTCTCTATTATATTATGACAGACCAGCTAGATCTACTGTCTCTATTATATTATGACAGACCAGCTAGATCTACTGTCTCTATTATATTATGACAGACCAGCTAGATCTACTGTCTCTATTATATTATGACAGACCAGCTAGATCTACTGTCTCTATTATATTATGACAGACCAGCTAGATCTACTGTCTCTATTATATTATGACAGACCAGCTAGATCTACTGTCTCTATTATATTATGACAGACCAGCTAGATCTACTGTCTCTATTATATTATGACAGACCAGCTAGATCTACTGTCTCTATTATATTATGACAGACCAGCTAGATCTACTGTCTCTATTATATTATGACAGACCAGCTAGATCTACTGTCTCTATTATATTATGACAGACCAGCTAGATCTACTGTCTCTATTATATTATGACAGACCAGCTAGATCTACTGTCTCTATTATATTATGACAGACCAGCTAGATCTACTGTCTCTATTATATTATGACAGACCAGCTAGATCTACTGTCTCTATTATATTATGACAGACCAGCTAGATCTACTGTCTCTATTATATTATGACAGACCAGCTAGATCTACTGTCTCTATTATATTATGACAGACCAGCTAGATCTACTGTCTCTATTATATTATGACAGACCAGCTAGATCTACTGTCTCTATTATATTATGACAGACCAGCTAGATCTACTGTCTCTATTATATTATGACAGACCAGCTAGATCTACTGTCTCTATTATATTATGACAGACCAGCTAGATCTACTGTCTCTATTATATTATGACAGACCAGCTAGATCTACTGTCTCTATTATATTATGACAGACCAGCTAGATCTACTGTCTCTATTATATTATGACAGACCAGCTAGATCTACTGTCTCTATTATATTATGACAGACCAGCTAGATCTACTGTCTCTATTATATTATGACAGACCAGCTAGATCTACTGTCTCTATTATATTATGACAGACCAGCTAGATCTACTGTCTCTATTATATTATGACAGACCAGCTAGATCTACTGTCTCTATTATATTATGACAGACCAGCTAGATCTACTGTCTCTATTATATTATGACAGACCAGCTAGATCTACTGTCTCTATTATATTATGACAGACCAGCTAGATCTACTGTCTCTATTATATTATGACAGACCAGCTAGATCTACTGTCTCTATTATATTATGACAGACCAGCTAGATCTACTGTCTCTATTATATTATGACAGACCAGCTAGATCTACTGTCTCTATTATATTATGACAGACCAGCTAGATCTACTGTCTCTATTATATTATGACAGACCAGCTAGATCTACTGTCTCTATTATATTATGACAGACCAGCTAGATCTACTGTCTCTATTATATTATGACAGACCAGTTAGATCTACTGTCTCTATTATATTATGACAGACCAGCTAGATCTACTGTCTCTATTTATTATGACAGACCAGCTAGATCAACTGTCTCTATTATATTATGACAGACCAGCTAGAACTCCTGTCTCTATTATAATATGACAGACCAGCTAGATCTACTGTCTCTATTATATTATGACAGACCAGCTAGATCTACTGTCTCTATTATATTATGACAGACCAGCTAGATCTACTGTCTCTATTATATTATGACAGACCAGCTAGATCTACTGTCTCTATTATATTATGACAGACCAGCTAGATCTACTGTCTCTATTATATTATGACAGAC